>NW_027441780.1:5000-305000 GCF_048569485.1 Anomaloglossus baeobatrachus | reverse complement strand
GACTTCCCACTTATACGGTCCAGGAAATCCCAAGCGTGAACCCGGAGAGCAAGCTCACCCAGTTAGCCATACTGGTGAGCGGGACCCGACTAGTTCTATAATACAGGGATCCAACAAGAGTAAAGACACAGTGCCATGAAAGGGTTACAGTCCAACAAGCAACACCAGCAAAATGGGACCCAAAACATGCTCCCCCAGCGGCAGCGGTGCTCAGAACTTTGGTTTACAAGTTGTCGGTGTCAGTGTTATTGGGCTGAGTGAGTACGCAGTGACCCTTAACTCCCCAACGGCACTCCCCCGTCATCATCACCACCAAGTCCCGGGGCATTCCCCCTACCCACGGAGGGGTTAAACACCTGGACGCCCACTCCAACGCCACCAGGTACTCCCATCAGCAGCGGTGGTACTCCACCGTACCACACACCGTGGGTGGTGTCACGAAACATAGACTTTGTCCCCTGTACATACCTCCCCTTTCAATTCGAGTGTCCGCGCGACCCCCGGTTCCAGAGACCCCCTCGAGCCACCGCAGATCCGTATCCGAGCAGCCCGGCTGCTGACACGGGGATGGTACATATGTATATAAAGGAGACGCCCTCATGAGACAAAGTATCAGGAGTAGCTCTCCCTTTGTCTCAAACAAATAAAAGATTACATCGTCACTCATTTATATAACACTATATAAACTTTTTAGTTTCACATT
This sequence comes from Anomaloglossus baeobatrachus, assembly GCF_048569485.1. Classification (NCBI taxonomy): domain Eukaryota; kingdom Metazoa; phylum Chordata; class Amphibia; order Anura; family Aromobatidae; genus Anomaloglossus; species Anomaloglossus baeobatrachus. The sequence goes on along the minus strand of NW_027441780.1, from coordinate 304,297 downwards.
TTTGAACTTCACTTAACAAAGAAACTGAAACTACATGTCTTTATCTAAAGTAAGCAGAGGTCTCTGTTGCATTACACCAGAGGAGACACAGTACAGGCTCTTACACAAAGACAAAATGGAGTGTAGATTTCACAAAATGGATTCTACTCTCATTCAAGCAATACACAAATGGATGAATAAAGTATACGTATAGCTTGGCTATAAAAAAGAAAAAAAAAAATTCTCTCCGTCAAAAATTAAAAAAAATGTGTTAACAGATGAATAGTTTGTAAATAATCCATTATAAAAAGTACAAACCGTAATGACATAAAATTAACTCTTTATTAACAGATAGTAAAAGTCTATTAACCCCTTCACCCCCGGCCACTAAAACACCCTAATGACCGGGCCATTTTTTGCAATTCTGACCAGTGTCACTTTGACAGGTTATAACTCTGGGACGCTTCAACGGATCCTGGCAATTCTGAGATTGTTTTTTCGTGACATATTGTACTTCATGTCAGTGGTAAATTTAGGCCGATATTTTTTGCGTTTATTTGTGAAAATTTAGGAAATTTGGCGAAAATTTTGAAAATTTCGCAATTTTCAAACTTTGAAAATTTATGCCCATAAATCTGAGAAATATGTCACACAAAATAGTTACTAAATAACATTTCCCACTTGTGTACTTTACATCAGCGCAATTTTCGAAACAAATTTTTTTTTCGTTAGGAAGTTAGAAGGGGTCAAAGTTCATCAGCAATTTCTCATTTTTCCAACAAAATTTAGAAAATAATTTTTTTTAGGGACCACATCACATTTGAGGTGACTTTGAGAGACCGAGGTGACCGAAAATACCCAAAAGTGACCCCATTCTAAAAACTGCACCCCTCACTCTGCTCAAAACCACATCCACAAAGTTTATTAACCCTTTAGGTGCTTCACAGGAACCAAAGCAATGTGGAAGGAAAAAATGAAAATTTTACTTTTTAACACAAAAATGTTACTTTAGCCATAAAATTTTCATTTTCACAAGGGAGAAAAGAGAAAGTGCACCCTACAATTTATTGTGCATTTTCTCCTGAGTACGCCGATACCCCATATGTGGTAAAAATCAATTGTTTGGGTGCACAGCGGAGCTCGGAAGGGAAGGAGCGCCATTTGAATTTTTGAACGCAAAATTAGCTGCACTCATTAGCGGACGCCATGTCGGGTTTGAAGACCCCCTGAGGTGCCTAAACAATGGAGCGCCCCCACAAGTCACCCCATTTTGGAAACTAGAGCCCTCAAATATTTTTTCTAGATGTTTGATGAGCACTTTGAACACCTGGGGGCTTCACAGAAGTTTATAACGTTGAGCCGTGAAAAGAAAAAAAATTTTTTTTACCACAAAACTGTTGCTTCAACTAGGTAGCTTTTTTTTCACAAGGGTATCGGGAAAAAATGCAACATAAAATGTATTGTCCATTTTCTCCTGAGTACGCAGATACCTCATATGTGGTGGAAATCAAATGTTTGGACACACGGCAGTGCTTGGAATGCAAGGAGCGCCATTTGAATTTTTGAACGCAAAATTAGCTGCACTAATTAGCGGACGCCATGTCGGGTTTGAAGACCCCCTGAGGTGCCTAAACAATGGAGCTCCCCCACAAGTGACCCCATTTTGGAAACTAGAGCCCTCAAATATTTTTTCTAGATGTTTGATGAGCACTTTGAACACCTGGGGGCTTCACAGAAGTTTATAACGTTGAGCCGTGAAAAGAAAAAAATTTTTTTTTACCACAAAACTGTTGCTTCAACTAGGTAGCTTTTTTTTTCACAAGGGTATTGGGAAAAAATGCAACATAAAATATATTGTCCATTTTCTCCTGAGTACGCAGATACCTCATATGTGGTGGAAATCAAATGTTTGGACACACGGCAGTGCTCGGAATGCAAGGAGCGCCATTTGAATTTTTGAACGCAAAATTAGCTGCACTAATTAGCGGACGCCATGTCGGGTTTGAAGACCCCCTGAGGTGCCTAAACAATGGAGCTCCCCCACAAGTGACCCCATTTTGGAAACTAGAGCCCTCAAATATTTTTTCTAGATGTTTGATGAGCACTTTGAACACCTGGGGGCTTCACAGAAGTTTATAACGTTGAGCCGTGAAAAGAAAAAAAATTTTTTTTTACCACAAAACTGTTGCTTCAACTAGGTAGCTTTTTTTTTCACAAGGGTATCGGGAAAAAATGCAACATAAAATGTATTGTCCATTTTCTCCTGAGTACGCAGATACCTCATATGTGGTGGAAATCAAATGTTTGGACACACGGCAGTGCTCGGAAGGCAAGGAGCGCCATTTAAATGCAAAATTAGCTGCACTAATTAGCGGACGCCATGTCGGGTTTGAAGACCCCCTGAGGTGCCTAAACAATGGAGCTCCCCCACAAGTGACCCCATTTTGGAAACTAGAGCCCTCAAATATTTTTTCTAGATGTTTGATGAGCACTTTGAACACCTGGGGGCTTCACAGAAGTTCATAACGTTGAGCCGTGAAAAGAAAAAAATTTTTTTTTACCACAAAACTGTTGCTTCAACTAGGTAGCTTTTTTTTTCACAAGGGTATTGGGAAAAAATGCAACATAAAATGTATTGTCCATTTTCTCCTGAGTACGCAGATACCTCATATGTGGTGGAAATCAAATGTTTGGACACACGGCAGTGCTCGGAAGGCAAGGAGCGCCATTTAAATGCAAAATTAGCTGCACTCATTAGCGGACGCCATGTCAGGTTTGAAGACCCCCTGAGGTGCCTAAACAATGGAGCTCCCCCACAAGTGACCCCATTTTGGAAACTAGAGCCCTCAAATAATTTTTCTAGATGTTTGGTGAGCACTTTGAACACCTGGGGGCTTCACAGAAGTTTATAGCGTTGAGCCGTGAAAAGAAAAAAAAATTTTTTTACCACAAAACGGTTGCTTCAATTAGGTAGCTTTTTTTTTCACAAGGGTAACTGTTAAAAAATATACTCTTAAATATATTTTTCTTCAAATACGTAAAGGCGCATGAATGAAAAGACCTCAAAAATGTAAAAAATAAATGTATTTTATCTATTTAAAAATGGTTGCCAAGGTTCAGTTACAGAAAGGAAAAATAATATACTTTGATAGCTTACACAAAAATAAGAGTTCATTTAGTCCATAATAATCAATGGGAAGTCTTTACCCAACTTTCTTTGGTTCCTGAACGGCAATGCTGGGGATGTCATCTCTTAAGCTGGACAGCGTGTCATATCTTGCAGCACTGGAGTCTTCTCACCGCAGGCAGTGTGGAGAGCGCCCAGTAGCCCCCTCCATCGTGTATTATATACCAGCTGTTCAAACCATATAGGGCATTCTAGTGTAACACAGTTGAATATAGTTCCATATTACGTAAGCTTCTAGAAGCTTCGAGAAGCTTCGGGAAGGATTTAAATATATCCCTCCATGCTCAGCACTCAAGTATATTCAATATGGGCATATTTACCCTTATAAACTTTATTAATAACCTATGCCCTCCAACATAAACAGAACTATGAACGTATATGTCTTACTATGAAATATTTGATAACTAGATGTATTAATTTTAATCATTTTACAATTCCCCCTTGAAGTGGGTGGAGCAACCCCGAAAATTAATTAATACATCATTAAAACAACAAATCTTCTTTCCTTATTTGGCGATAATGGATTAATATCAATAATAATGATGAAGAATAATTAATTTGTAAATTCAATAATATAATAATGTGGATTCATGTTATGACAGGCTGTGACTGATCAATCATATAAAAATGTATATAACTATACTTCGCTAGACCTAAAAAGAAATGCAAAAACCAAATCCGGTCACCATATGATGTCCTCTGAGTTGATGTCTTCTTATCTCCGATGTAATCCGGCATAAACACAGTCTCTTAGAAATAAATCCTTTGATAAAAATGAATGGTTACCGATTTAGTACAGTCCCGTATTGCGTTTATCATTGTTAGATCAAAGTCCATAAACTTTATTCTTTATTACAAAGTCCATAGCCAATGTTGATAAACCACAGTTCATGAGTGTAGAAGAAGAATAGCAAAAGTCTTTGATGTCTGTGCAGTGCAATTTACATTAGTCACCTTTTATCCTCCATGCTGCCTGTTGTCGAATAACAGATGTTAAGACGTTCTTGGTCAGCACGACAGGGGTTAACTTTAACAACGTCATTGCTCTTCTTAGTAACTTTAGGGAGGTCTTAATGCACAGACCATGTGTCATTGTCCATCCTGAAATCATAGGACTATTGTGTTTCTGAGATGCAAGCACGGTAAGTGTATTTTGTATGTTACACAGTCTTATTTGAGACGTTACCTTTTGGACCTTTTTGCAAAATCCCTTTTAACTTTAGGAAAAATATAAAGTCTTTTTATCTTCTCTAATCTTGATTGAAGACTGATTCATTCCCTAATCTAAATACCAAATATGGCAATAACTATCACTAATAAATGTCACAGCGTACCATAACTCTAATACTATAATACCATGTCATTATTATTATTATCGTAAAAGTATTAATATAATTGATACTCAGAATGATAAAATATTGCATAATGGTATAGACAATGGTATTTTCTTGTAATGACCTTTTTTGTCATTGGTGCATTACCCTTCCAAACCCATAGGTGGCAATGTGTTGAATGTAACCAAAATATAATATAAAGTATGAAACAATATAATGTGTACCTATAACATGTATCATATTATAAATATGAAAGCAACAATGTGGCTTTTAGTTAGATCATTTGTAAATTATAAACCAAAGCAAATAACCTTTTAGAAAAGACTGGATGATACCATCAAAACACAATAATACCCATTATAAATTATTATTGATTAAAAATATAATATATATTATTTGTAAATATATGAAGGTAAACCTAGATGTATCTTAATCTTCCATCTTTATTACTCTAATTTAATTTATTTGATTTGTCTATTATTTATAAAATAACCTACTATAAGAAAATGTGTAACTATAAGTACTATTTCACCCTTAATGTGTTAACATACTAATATAAAAATAATGTATTACCAGAAAGTAAACAATTGTATATATTGATGAAGGAAGTATCTTTTCTTCCAAAAAAAAAATGGAACTTTTCCCCTTTTCATATGATTCATATTTAATAAAGTAATATTCTTATATTAGATATTACTGAACTAAATATTGAAGTGTTTTCTCAATTGAGATATTTAAAATCTGAAGAAAAAATAAAAATTGTAGAATTAAGATTTTAATTTAAAAATGTGAATATTAAAATAATTAATATAAAAAATAGGAATAAAAAGAAAAATGAAAATCGGAATAAAAATAAAACTTGAAATAAAAATAAGGCCTTCTATGTATATAACACCTATGTCTTTAATAATACATAACCTTAATGTTACCAGTATCTTATAAAATTACCAAGCCTATCAATAACCAATAAAAATAATTAAGTCATGTAACCTTGCAAATAATACACTTCTCTTAGTATATAAATGCATTATGATATACTTCAAATATATTTTTTTTTTTATTCCCAATTCTTCCTTTGTACTTGAAATATTAATTATTAAAGTATCCTGTAAACACATATATTTATCAAATATAAATGTGTGTGATTGAGACCAAACCTCCCCCTTTCAATATCATGAAATATGATATTATAAAAATTAATATGTTTAGATTAAATTAAATTAAAATTTGTGTGGTATATCTTCAAGACCATATTATAAATATCACTTCCATATTTGAAAAGAAAAAATGATTACCAATCTGTGTATCAGTAAAAGAAGTGACTAACACAAGAAGATATAAGAAAATCAAAACGTTATAACCTTATTCTAGAATGTAACTATTCAGAATAAACCCTTAATAAAAAATCCTAATATCTCTATACTAAAGAAATATGTCTAAGAATTAAAATATATATCTTGTATAAATTCCTTCATTATTTATACTTATGTACTATAACTTATTTATTCTATATAGTATACATACATATCTTATAACTTCTAAGTTAAAACAAAAATTCTCTTTTTTTTTTCTCTCTGGATCCAAATACTTTGACTTTAGCAGCTGCTCAAACAATCAATCATTCATTGACACATCTATGCACACAAGACTGTAACATATACTTTCACATAAAAACATTGACGGACACAAATCCCTGTATTCCCAATTATTCTATGCGCATTTCAAAGATTATGTTACTAATTTGAAGTACTTCTCGAAAAAAACAAATTCCAATGTATTACACACTGTACATATGACCATGGAACAAACATTTATTTTTAGCTTTTAGTATCAAGTCATGCTCTGGTCACGTGCAAGGAACACCATTCCAAGACAGCAAGCAGTTTTATAACACTCCAAAGCTCAGATTACATTTCTAATAACTCTAAAGGAGATATATATATTCATAAAAAAAACGTTCAAGTATACTTCTCTGACCATTGGTACCTGAGAAAGTAATAATTATTATCCAATCATGCTTTCGCGAATTAACCTTACACAAGAAAATATATGTTACCTGATTGAGGACAAGAACATATGTAAAAATAAAAAGTTAATACTTCATCAATCTGTTTTACTGATAAATTCTGAGGGAAATAAAAGAATAAAATTGTTATCATATTTATGATAAAAATGAAACACTTAAAATCCGTTACTTTCTCTTATTATTTTATTTTAAATATTATTATTCATATACAGAGATCAAATTATTAATTTATAACATTAAACTATCATTTGACTTAAATGAAAATATGACCTTGATTTACTATCACTACCTTTAATATATATATATATATATATATATATATACATATATATATATATATATTCACTGTATATGAAAAATTATGATTATCAAACAGCAAAATTAATTTATCCAGAAATCCCCTTTTATCCAGCTAAAAACCAAACCTCAATTTTTGCAAGATTCGATTTATTACAGTAATTTCCAGAAAATTGGAATTGAAGTTATTTTGTAACTCAATTTTTTTCCTTAAATGAGGAAAAATATCTTTCTCTGGAAAACCACCCAGCTGTCGCTGCCTATCAAATTCTCTGGACGACTTTTTTTCTTTCACTAGTGACCAGGGGAGAGAATCCGCACAAGACACCTGTTTCTGTCTTTCAGGGCTTTTAAAAATCGCTTGTCTGAGATAATCGGTATCAGATTTTGTGACAATTTTCTCTTTCATTGAAGGTGACAAGGAAAGAGGGGGGGTGTATGACTTATAATTCACATGAAATTTCCTGCGAATTTCATAAATTTTGTCACAAAAATATTTGGATCTGGGAGACACTGTTGGTTTTTCACAAAAACTCACCCTTTTTTGTGTTGGTTTTTCAGAATTAATTAATTTCTGTTTTGATTGACTTTGGCGATTTCTAACAAAATCGATAAATGTCGTACATTCGAATAGGGACTTTTTATTTAATGCCACTGCACAGGCTGCATTGTCAAGGAAATTAAATTTCTTGATGAATAAACGTATCATTCCATCCAATCTGACATTTGGAATAACCGCCCTATATAAACGTTCAAAAACGGACATAAATGAGAACGTACTCTCATTCTGTTCAATTTGTAATTCCTTCAACATCTCATAGTTTGGATCAGATTCATTCCTTGTACAGAATATGAGATTTTTCAGCCTTATGATGTCGTTATCATTTGAACAATCAAATGTCTCATTGTCAGAAGACTTTTTTAATGCCAATTGTCTAAAAAAATGCTGAGGTAACCACATACGGAATAACTGATTCGTCTCACTATTGGTTAAATTTAACTTCTCGATGGAACCTTCAAAAACCTCTGAATTTCTGCAAACATGTATTTTAGGATTATATGCGGGAATTAATTTGCATATGTCCAATAAATTTTTACTAAGTGTAATCCCTAACTTAGCCTGTTCTATTTTTAGAAACTGATCGTCGCCATTTTCTCTCTCCACGTGTCTTTTCTGCACGTGTCCCATTCTGGCTCCTCCCCCTTCTGGCTTCACTACGTCATTTCCTGCTTCTTTCTCAGTATCTTGAAAGGCACCTTGACTAGGTAACACGTGTCTGTCGCCATTATCAAAATTCTGATTTACAAAATTACAGCCAACATTACAGTCAGAATTCACAATATCACTGACTGACATTCCAGGTTCTAAGCAGTCTTTGGATTTCTCTGTCACTGACTCTCCTGACAATTCAGGTTGTCTATTTCCACCATTTTTACACTTTTCTACGATTAACTTGTGAAAATCATAGACTAAATGACAGACATTTCTGATTTTCTGTTTCTCTCTATTAAAAGACCTTGCACATTCTATACGTGAATTCTCAAGTTCACACTCCTCATAAAAGCGTAACCAAATCTCTTCTACATTAGAAATATCTGGATAAGTGAACTGAAGTTTACTTTGCTTCACATATGAAGAGATAAAATCCATTTTCTTACCTGAAATGATCAGATGATCTGATGGATGATCCTGTAAGACTTGATCCACCTTGTTCAGCACGTCCAATACTTCTTATGGACTGACTTTATCTTTCTTGCTCAAAAATACGTCGAAAGTTAACTCCTGTAACTTTGTAAAGACTTTAAAGTTCATTTAAAAAAAAAAAAAAACATTCATGCAACTTGACTTATACGTATTTCCTAGGTTCTACGTGATTTTTTATAAATTGTCGATTCCTGATCCTTTGCAGGAGATACTTAAAATACTTATGACTTTGATAACTTCGACCCCCCTTATGCAAAGTGAAGGAACAACAAAAAAATATATAAAAAAAATCACGAATAGCTGACTCGCCAAATGTTAAAAAATATACTCTTAAATATATTTTTCTTCAAATACGTAAAGGCGCATGAATGAAAAGACCTCAAAAATGTAAAAAATAAATGTATTTTATCTATTTAAAAATGGTTGCCAAGGTTCAGTTACAGAAAGGAAAAATAATATACTTTGATAGCTTACACAAAAATAAGAGTTCATTTAGTCCATAATAATCAATGGGAAGTCTTTACCCAACTTTCTTTGGTTCCTGAACGGCAATGCTGGGGATGTCATCTCTTAGGCTGGACAGCGTGTCATATCTTGCAGCACTGGAGTCTTCTCACCGCAGGCAGTGTGGAGAGCGCCCAGTAGCCCCCTCCATCGTGTATTATATACCAGCTGTTCAAACCATATAGGGCATTCTAGTGTAACACAGTTGAATATAGTTCCATATTACGTAAGCTTCTAGAAGCTTCGAGAAGCTTCGGGAAGGATTTAAATATATCCCTCCATGCTCAGCACTCAAGTATATTCAATATGGGCATATTTACCCTTATAAACTTTATTAATAACCTATGCCCTCCAACATAAACAGAACTATGAACGTATATGTCTTACTATGAAATATTTGATAACTAGATGTATTAATTTTAATCATTTTACAGTAACAGGAAAAAATGCACCATAAAATGTATTGTGCATTTTCTCCTGAGTACGCAGATACATCATATGTGGTGGAAAGTAATTGTTTGGGCGCATGGCGGGGCTCAGAAGAGAAGGAGCGCCATTTGACAGCAAAATTGGTTGGAATCATTAGCGGACGCCATGTCACGTTTGGAGACCCCCTATGGTGCCTAAACAGTGGAGCTCCCCCACAAGTGACACCATTTTGGAAACTAGAGCCCTCAAATAATTTTTCTAGATGTTTGTTGAGCACTTTGAACACCTGGGGGCTTCACAGAAGTTTATAGCGTTGAGCCGTGAAAAGAAAAAATTTTTTTTTACCACAAAACGGTTGCTTCAACTAGGTAGCTTTTTTTTTCACAAGGCTATCAGGAAAAAATGCACCATAAAACGTATTGTGCATTTTCTCCTGAGTACGCAGATACCTCATATGTGGTGGAAAGTAATTGTTTGGGCGCACGGCGGGGCTCAGAAGAGAAGGAGCGCCATTTGACTTTTCAAACGCACAGACGCAGTGCACTGATCGGCCGCTGCAGGACGCACGGTCGGATGCGATAAAAAAAGCGTCGGGGATACGTAAAAAAAAAAGTCACGCCAAAAATTGACCATGGATGCAGATATGTTATGTGCATCCCTGATCAGCGCTCGGCGGGACGCACAGACGGATGCCATACAAAAATTGTCGCGAATACGGAAAAAAGTCACGCCAAAAATTGAGCAGGGATGCCGATCCGTTATCTGCATCCCTGATCAGCGCTCGGCGGGACGCACGGACGGATGCGATACAAAAAGCGTCGCGAATACGGAAAAAAGTCACGCCAAAAATTGAGCAGGGATGCCGATCCGTTATCTGCACCCCTGATCAGCGCTCGGCGGGACGCACGGTCGGACGCGATACAAAAAGCGTCGCGAATACGGAAAAAAGTCACGCCAAAAATTGAGCAGGGATGCCGATCCGTTATCTGCATCCCTGATCAGCGCTCGGCGGGACGCACGGACGGACGCGATACAAAAAGCGTCGCGAATACGGAAAAAAGTCATGCCAAAAACTGACCACGGATGCAGATCCGTTATCTGCATCCCTGATCAGCGCTTGGCGGGACGCACGGACAGATGAAGTGTAAAAATGGACAGGATACAAGAAAAAAAAAAAAAGTTATACTCACAGTACCAAGAGGATCACTGACCAGAAGAGTTGCAGAGGAACAAGAAGGCAGTGAGATAGACAGCTTTACACCAGCAGCAGGCAGGACGTTGGACAGATCAGCAGAAGGACCCAGCGATGGAGGCAGATGTGATCGGGCCAGTGAAGACCTCGGACGACCCGTGAAGGCAGGTAAGAGGACGTCGGGGGGGGGCAGGGGGGATGGGGAGAGGGGGGGGAAGAGGGGGGGCAGATGGGGGGGGTTAGAGGGAGAGCAGAGGGGGCGGAGAAGCAAAGGCAGAAGGAAGGAACCTTGGAAGCAGAATAGAGATGACAGAGGAGGCAGGCAGATCGCGTGGGGAGCAGATCGGGATGCCGGGGGGCAGATCGGGGCGTAGGGGGGCAGATCGGGGCGTAGGGGGGCAGATCGGGGCGTAGGGGGGCAGATCTGGGGGGGCACGGGCAGGGGCCTTCACGGGAGCGCGCAGGGGCCATCGCCGGAGCGCAATACTTACCTTTGGAGCTGGCGCGGTGACAGCAGAGGCAGCGTCTGCGGCGGCAGCAGCGGTGGCGTGGTACCAAAAGTACCAGCCACTCCACGCTGCAGCCATGTTGGGGGAGGGTCCCCAGAGCAGTACAGGCCTGGGGAGGGCGGCCACCGGCAGATCAGACCGCCCCACTGCACACTGATTGGAGCGATTGCGCGTCATAGCACGATCGCTCCAATCAGTGCTGCAGGGGCTGGGGGCGGCATGTTTGAGGTCCACCTATGATATGCTGCAGCAGCTGCGGCATCTCATAGCTGGATCTCACAGGATCGCACTAATTCGGGCATTATTTTTGCCGAAATTAGTGCGATCGATGTGGTTGGCGGTTCAGATTTGAACAGCCAATCACATCGATCGTCGATAGGGGGTGGCGATGCCACCCCCCCTGGGGTCAAGCAAAGGTCCCCTGCTGTAAGAAACAGCAGGGGACATCATTTGAAAGCCGTTGCTATGGCCACGGCAATCAAATGAAGTTTAGGCAGTAAAATTACGTCCCTGGTCGTTAAGTCACGTTAAAATAGGACGTAATTTTACTGCCCGCGGTCGTGAAGGGGTTAATATTTACTTAAACAGACATTCTATTCATGACTATGGCTTCACTCCTGTGTGAATTCTCTCATGTTTAACAAGAGCTGATTTCTGAGCAAAACATTTCCCACATTCTGAACATGAATATGGCTTCTCTCCTGTGTGAATTCTCTCATGTTTAACAAGATCTGATTTCCAAGCAAAACATTTCCCACATTCTGAACATGAATATGGCTTCACTCCTGTGTGAATTCTCACATGTTTGATAAGCTCTGATTTGGAAGCACAACATGTCTCACATTCTGAACATGAATAAGGCTTCTCTCCTGTGTGAATTCTCTCATGTGTAATGAGAGCTAATTTCCAAGCAAAACATTTCTCACATTCTGAACATCAATATGGCTTCTCTCCTGTGTGAATTCTCTCATGTTTAACAAGATCTGATTTCCAAGAAAAACATTTCCCACATTCTGAACATGAATATGGCTTCACTCCTGTGTGAATTCTCGCATGTTTGATAAGCTCTGATTTGGAAGCACAACATGTCTCACATTCTGAACATGAATATGGCTTCTCTCCTGTGTGAAATCTCTCATGTGTAATGAGAGCTGATTTCCAAGCAAAACATTTCTCACATTCTGAACATGAATATGGCTTCTCTCCTGTGTGAATTCTCTCATGTTTAACAAGACTTGATTTATGAGCAAAACATTTCCCACATTCTGAACATGAATATGTCTTCTCTCCTGTGTGAATTCTCTCATGTTTAACAAGATCTGATTTCCAAGCAAAACATTTCCCACATTGTGAACATGAATATGGCCTCTCTCCTGTGTGAATTCTCTCATGTTTAACAAGATCTGATTTCAAAGCAAAACATTTCCCACATTCTGAACATGAATATGGCTTCACTCCTGTGTGAATTCTTGCATGTTTGATAAGCTCTGATTTGGAAGAACAACATGTCTCACATTCTGAACATGAATATGGCTTCTCTCCTGTGTGAATTTTCGCATGTTTAAAGAGCTCTGATTTGGAAGCACAACATGTCTCACATTCTGAACATGAATATGGCTTCTCTCCTGTGTGAATTCTCTTATGTGTAATGAGAGCTGATTTCCGAGCAAAACATTTCTCACATTCTGAACATGAATATGGCTTCTCTCCTGTGTGAATTCTCTCATGTTTAACAAGATCTGATTTCCAAGCAAAACATTTCCCACATTCTAAACATGAATATGGCTTCTCTCCTGTGTGAATTCTCTCATGTGTAATGAGAGCTGATTTCCGAGCAAAACATTTCTCACATTCTGAACATGAATATGGCTTCTCTCCTGTGTGAATTCTCTCATGTTTAACAAGACTTGATTTATGAGCAAAACATTTCCCACATTCTGAACATGAATATGGCTTCTCTCCTGTGTGAATTCTCTCATGTTTAACAAGATCTGATTTCCAAGCAAAACATTTCCCACATTCTGAACATGAATATGGCTTCACTCCTGTGTGAATTCTCGCATGTTTGATAAGCTCTGATTTGGAAGCACAACATGTCTCACATTCTGAACATGAATATGACTTCTCTCCTGTGTGAAATCTCTCATGTGTAATGAGAGCTGATTTCCAAGCAAAACATTTCTCACATTCTGAACATGAATATGGCTTCTCTCCTGTGTGAATTCTCTCATGTTTATCAAGACTTGATTTATGAGCAAAACATTTCCCACATTCTGAACATGAATATGGCTTCACTCCTGTGTATATTCTTGCATGTTTGATAAGCTCTGATTTGGAAGAACAACATGTCTCACATTCTGAACATGAATATGGCTTCTCTCCTGTGTGAATTTTCGCATGTTTAATGAGCTCTGATTTGGAAGCACAACATGTCTCACATTCTGAACATGAATATGGCTTCTCTCCTGTGTGAATTCTCTTATGTGTAATGAGAGCTGATTTCCGAGCAAAACATTTCTCACATTCTGAACATGAATATGGCTTCTCTCCTGTGTGAATTCTCTCATGTTTAACAAGATCTGATTTCCAAGCAAAACATTTCCCACATTCTGAACATGAATATGGCTTCTCTCCTGTGTGAATTCTCTCATGTGTAATGAGAGCTGATTTCCGAGCAAAACATTTCTCACATTCTGAACATGAATATGGCTTCTCTCCTGTGTGAATTCTCTCATGTTTAACAAGACTTGATTTATGAGCAAAACATTTCCCACATTCTGAACATGAATATGGCTTCTCTCCTGTGTGAATTCTCTCATGTTTAACAAGATCTGATTTCCAAGCAAAACATTTCCCACATTGTGAACATGAATATGGCTTCTCTCCTGTGTGAATTCTCTCATGTTTAACAAGATCTGATTTCCAAGCAAAACATTTCCCACATTCTGAACATGAATATGGCTTCACTCCTGTGTGAATTCTTGCATGTTTAATGAGATCTGATTTGGAAGCACAACATGTCTCACATTCTGAACATGAATATGGCTTCTCTCCTGTGTGAATTTTCGCATGTTTAACAAGACTTGATTTCAAAGCAAAACATTTATCACATTCTGAACATGAATATGACTTCACTCCTTTGTGACTTTCACTTTTCTTAGCATTCTGTGTTGAACTCGTGGTACCATCATCTGCCATAAATAAAATTGAAGTTATAAGCTTTTAATAATATAACCTCAAAACATACACAGACACATAAATCCATATAAATTCCAAAGTGTGTAGCAAGGTTCTACTTTAAAAGGCCTATGTGACAGAAAATACCCAAAATTACATTTTAAAAACTGCACCCTTCGAAGTGCTCAAAACAACATTCAATAAAACATATCTACAAAAGCATATCCATTGGAACTCAATAATATAAGGATACTTTGGCATTGCATTACTGCTGTAGAAATATTAGAAAAAAGGGGATTAATACATAGGTAATGAGCAAAATGACATAGGCATTGCATTACTGCTTTAGAGATATTTGCAAAGTGAGATTCTTAGTTTATGTATTGACCAATCCATGTGAGCCCGGTAACCTTGACAAGCACCTGACCAAGCACTCCGCCCTATAGACAGGGTGTGTCCACCATCTTATTTAGCCAGGAACCAAACATGCAGATTTTTAATCACACATAGAGGCATTTAAGGTTAGGTTCCCAATATAATGAGATCACCTTGTCGAGGTTATCGGGCTCACATGGATTGGCCAATACATAAGCTAAGAATCTCTCTTTGCAAATATCTCTAAAGCAGTAATGCAATGCCTATGTCTTTTTACTCATTTTTCACATTAGCTATGTATTTATCCCTTTTTTTGTAATATTCCTACAGCAATAATGCATCACAGAAATTAAAGCAATGTGGATGGAAAAAAAACCCAAAACATTTTAATTTTTCCCACAAAAGTGTTGCTTTATCACAAATTTTTATTTTCCCAAGGGTAAGATGAGAAAATGGACCATATAATTCTGTTGTGCAATTTCTCGTGTGTACACCGATATCCCAGGACTCGGAAGGGAAGGAGCACCATTTAACTTTTGGAGAACAGAACTGGCTGAAATAGAGGATGCCATGTCATGTTTGTAAAGCCCTTGATGTGCCTAAACAATGGAAACACCCCACAAATTATCTCATTTTGAAATCTACACTACTGAAGGAATGTATCTAGGTGTGGAGATCATAGAAGTACCCTTATATAGGGCAAGGGGTCTTTAGCAGACCCTCAGCTATTATGGCGACCCATATGCACCCAATGATAAATGTTGCTGGGGGTGTTGGATATGTGGAACGTTGTACCCCATAGGCTGCAAGCTGCGAATGCTGCTGTCAAAGATTGAAAAGTTAACAGCAGTGGGTGAAGCTTACCTCCACTGAATAACTCAGACATCATCTGCTGCCAATAACGGAGACTCAGCTTCTGAGCCCGCAAGAAGTAATAGGATGTAATAATACGTTACATATCGAGAAGGGGTTAAAGAAAACCTGGCAGCTACAAAAACACTGTTTACCTGCAGATATAGTGGTAATCTGAGTACCTGGCATTTAAATGATATCTATCTGGTTTATTAGAACAGTGTGTGACGCTAGTCACTGCACGGACAAGCCATGAGGCAGGGTTGTCAAATGTTCTGGGGTCAGATACAAAGAGAACATGCCATGAACTAAGGGGAAAGACAAAGGCGTAGTCAGCTCTGGGGTCAGAATATCAGGAGGATAGCGGATATGGGCAAATGGATGGTCAGAGGAGGTCCAAGGTCTCCCAGCTATAGATCAGAACACAGATAACCAAGGCCCACATTCGCAGGGAGCCACAGTGGCATCTGACTCTGTTCACAGGCAACCTGAAATTAGTTGCTCAGCCTGAGCTGAGTGTTTTACACTGTTTTCCAGTCCTCTGGAGTGGTTTGTGGATCCTTGAGACTAAGGGGGCTAATTTCTTTTCAGCTGTGTTCTCCCCATTTAAGGTTTGAGATTCCTCTTGTTACTGCAGATGATACCTTCAGTTTATGCTCCTGTCATTCCGGTTTTTGTGGCGATTCTTTGTGGGGTTTGCATCACCACTCCCGGTTGGGGGGGGGGAGGGGGGAGGGAGGGTTAGATCAGGGTTTGGACAGGTGTTAGTGTGGCACCCCAGGGTTCAGTTGCCACAAATATACCTGTACCCGGGGCAGGGAAGGATCTCCACATCAGGTAATCCCACATACAACACTTCCACTCCAAGCCTGGAGGGGGAGCTCTACAAGCCGAGTTCAGGGTAGGTCCCCTTTAAATCCAGGTTTGGAGGCGGAGTTAAAAAGACAGTTGACAGTTGGAGAAAAGGAGACTGTGCGAGCAGAGAGTGAGGGAAGACATCAAAATGGAGAGGGCTGTGCTTAGCCCGTACGAGTAACTGTGTGACCGCCTGAGAGGTCAGGAGTGAGGCAAAAGAGTAGTGACAGGGGAGGTGGAGCCAGATCGGTTCATCCCCAAGGAACAGCGCTGATTACTGGACACCGGCATCCGAGTTTGTGAAGGATCTAATCTACCCAGCAATAAAGACAGGAGGCCAGGGAGACTCCAGGTCTCCTGGCTGCCGCAGCACCTGAAGGCAAAGCCGCTACACAGAGCTTAGGGACCGCAGTGAGTACAGCAGTGCCCCTTAGAGAAGCTCCCACTGCCTGCCATACATGTGAAGACAGTGAGAGAGGGACAAGGTATAGCAACAGGCAGCCTAGGACCAAGGAGAGACTACGCAGCAGGGAGGCCTCACAACTAACCTGGTGCAGAGATCCTGAACTGTACCCAAAAACTGTCACATCAGAAACTGAACCCCTTTTTAATAACACCTCCAGGTAAAACCTGGTCAGAGTTAATGAATTGGTGTGACGCACTTTATTTCTTCATCTGAGGAGCCATAGGCTGCTGCACTAAAGTGACAGTTGAAAAGGCTGTGAGGAAAAACCGCCATATCTGTGTACTACTAAAACTGCCCTGGGGACCCCGCTTCACCTACGGGAAGCGTAAACAACTTGCTGCCTAACCATCACCCCAGAGGTCTGACCTGCAGCCCCAGTAACCATACTGGAACCGTAGGTGGCGTCACGAAATACTTTTATTTTTTTTTATTTTTTTTCTTTATTATTTTTTTATTTTTATTATTTACTGACTTTCAGCGACCACCAGGGCCACGGAACCGGGCACAGGCCCCCGTGACATAATCCCATTAACCAACACCTGGAACCGAGTACCCCACGGCCCTGGGACGGGTCATTAGGGTTAAGCTGGAGATCCAGACCTGGATACCATCAAGCCTACCTCTGGGATCAGGAACAGCACAAGGTCCCTAGTTTGAGGGCCAGTTTTGGGGTCCCTGCTCCAGCTATCCTGGCACCTCCATGATACTCTGGGTTTAGGACTGATTACTCAGAACA
The DNA here is from genome assembly GCF_048569485.1 of Anomaloglossus baeobatrachus. Classification (NCBI taxonomy): domain Eukaryota; kingdom Metazoa; phylum Chordata; class Amphibia; order Anura; family Aromobatidae; genus Anomaloglossus; species Anomaloglossus baeobatrachus. The sequence continues at coordinate 286,674 of NW_027441780.1, read as the reverse complement.
GGGAACCCCTGAAGAAACCAAGCACCTCCCAGTTTCAGATTGAACTGAGCTTTCGCTCAACAAACTAACAGCTTGGCACGACCCGGATTCCATAGGGAGCCAAAATTGTCACTCACAGCGTACAAGACAGAGGATAGAGGAATAGAGGATAGAGGATAGAGGAACTACAACTACACAGGAACTACAAGGAGAAAATGCAGTTACATTCTCACAGCAGCTGCTCACTTCCAGTCACCAGCACAGTGGGAGAGGCTGAAACAGTCACCACTCACTAGATAGTGGGCGCACAGTAATCAACCCTATTGTTCCTTGGCTGACAGCCTGTGAGAGGGTGAGTGAGTGAATGTTACTGTTTCCCACACTTCATCGGTAACTGTATACGAGCGGCAGCAGGGAGAATGTAACTTCATTTTCTCCTTGCAGCTGGGAATGTGACTGTTCTCCTTGTTATTTAATGGTGACACTTCACTGAGGAGGGTTACCTGTGGAAAGGTCTCTACTCCGTTCATCACTCCGCACATCCATTTCTCCTTTTTCCATTGTGTCTGCAGCGTTCTGCATATCTTTTCCCTGAATTTCAAAGCTGTAAAATAAATAATGTAAAAGTCAGGGACAGAAGGAAAAGTCATGTGGAAGGTTCTAGATGGACGCTTCTGCTACCAGAGCCGTGTGGCCCCTGAGACCAATCGATGCATGGCCTCTACACCTCCTATATCCCCCGTGCGGCCCCAGAGTCAGTTCAGCAGGGATAGAAGCAGACGTGGCAGGGTCCACTTAGTGTGGTACATTATGACACTGGGATTTCCTTCATTGTTTTCTCTTCACAATTTGGACGCCCTAATGCTTATTTTTCTGTCATTTGAGAATTGTTTTAGTCAACAATGTTGTATTTTTTTAAAGTCTTTTTTGAGGAAAATCAGTTTTATTCAATTGTTTTTCTTTAAGGGGACGAACAGAGGCGTACATAGAAATCATGGGACCCCATAACGGAAGTTCAAATTGGTACCCCTCCCCCCAAAAAATAAAAATGTAATTAATATTCAGCTGGGTCATATAAGAACCTCTCACAACTTTACAGCCCTTACAAAGTAATTTTCCTCCTAATGAAACTCATTGATTCCCCTTTCACTGCCCCATAATGTATAATACAAGCACTGTATGATACCTCCACAGCACCCTCCACACCAGGGCTGAGGAGTCGGTAAGAAAAACGAGAAGTTCCCATCCACTCTCTATACAGACACATCTGCAGGTTTTTCCTCACTATATGACATCAAATCAGAATAAAGTGAAGAAATAACCCCGGCATTCAAAATATTTTCAATTTTTTATTATTTTTTAAATCCAGTGAATAAAGACCACAATGTGTGCCAATCAGTGACGTTTCGGTCCTTCCTTGGACCTTTATCAAACTCACACACACTATAAAGATACATAAGAAAAATACAAAGTGAATATTATGGGATATTGCAGCCGCTGGGGACGAGGCCATGTTCCAATTGTGCCCATTTCCTGTTATATAGATAAATCTTTTCTATGTATCTTTCCACAAGTAATATGTATGATTTTTGCTCTAATGTTCATGCACCTTTGAGAGAATATTCACTTTGTATTTTTCTTATGGATCTTTATAGTGTGAGTTTGATAAAGGTCCAAGGAAGGACCGAAACGTCACTGATTGACACACATTATGGTCTTTATGCACTGGATTTAAAAACCCTAGAAGTGCCCCCATTCATCCTACAATCCCGACCCCGGATGTGCCACCATTCATCAATCTAACTATCCTTCCTACAGCCCCCCCCAACGTGCAGTCTCTCCCCCCCTGTGAGCCCCCCCCAACGTGCAGCCTCTCCCCCTGCGAGCCCCCCCAACGTGCAGTCTCTCCCCCCTGCGAGCCCCCCCAACGTGCAGTCTCTCCCCCCTGCGAGCCCCCCAACGTGCAGTCTCTCTAACCCTGCGAGCCCCCCCAAATGTGCAGTCTCTCTCCCCTGCGAGCCCCCCCCAATGTGCAGTCTCTCCCCCCTGCAAGCCCCCCCAACGTGCAGTCTCTCTCCCCTGCGAGCCCCCCCCAACGTGCAGTCTCTCCCCCCTGGGAGCCCCCCCAACGTGCAGTCTCTCCCCCCTGCGAGCCCCCCCAAGTGCAGTCTCTCCCCCTGCGAGCCCCCGCCCCAACGTGCAGTCTCTCCCCCCTGTGAGCCCCCCCAACGTGCAGTCTCTCCCCCCTGCGAGCCCCCGCCCCAACGTGCAGTCTCTCCCTTCTGCGAGCCCCCCCCAACGTGCAGTCTCTCCCCCCTGCGAGCCCCCCAATGTGCAGTCTCTCCCCCCTACGAGCCCCCCCAACGTGCAGTCTCTCCCCCCTGCGAGCCCCCCCCAACGTGCAGTCTCTCCCCCCTGCGAGCCCCCCCAACGTGCAGTCTTTCCCCCCTGCGAGCCCCCCCAACGTGCAGTCTCTGCCCCCTGCGAGCCCCCCCAATGTGCAGTCTCTCCCCCTGCGAGCCCCCCCAACGTGCAGTCTCTCCCCCCTGCGAGCCCCCCCAACGTGCAGTCTCTCCCCCCCTGCGAGCCCCCCCAACGTGCAGTCTCTCCCCCCTGCGAGCCCCCCCAACGTGCAGTCTTTCCCCCGTGAGCCCCCCCAACGTGCAGTCTCTCCCCCCTGCGAACCCTCCCAATGTGCTGTCTCTCCCCCCTGCGAGCCCCCTCCAACATGCAGTCTCTCCCCCCTGCGAGCCCCCCCCAACATGCATTCTCTCCCTCTGCAAGCCCACCAAATGTGCAGCCTCTCCCCCTGCAAACCCCCCCCCACAACGTGCAGTCTCTCCCTGTGAGCTCCTCGCTCGTGCAGGCTCCCCCCTCCATCGTGCAGCATCGCCCAGTGTAAGCCCCCCCAATATGCAGCATCGCCCAGTGTAAACCCTCAATATGCAGCATCGCTCCATTCCCTGTGTAGCCCCCCATATCCCCCCTTCCTTATGGAAGCCTCCACAGCCCTGTGCTGCAGCTTCAGCACCTCCCTGTGATATATGCACGAGCTGCAGCCCCCAGTAGTGACAGGAGACACTTTTATTTCTTACCCCAAAATCCAGTGTGACCTCAGCTCTATAACTAATGAGGAAAAGCTGAATCTTCTCCACCTCAGGGTCAGGATCCGTCCGCTCTGCACAGGAGCCCGAGCACTGCTGCTTCCCGCTCACAGATCTGCACAGGAGCCCGAGCACTGCTGCTTCGGGAGAGGCTAGATCGGAGTTGATTTTTTGAGGGGGAGGAGTGATTTCATGAAATCATGATGTCACCGGAAGGGGCGGGGCCTCCTCAGTGCCGTACAGAGCAGTGAGCGGGAAGCAGCAGTGCTTGGGCCCCTGTGCAGAGCGGACGGATTCTGACCCTGAGGTGGAGATTTTTGAGGACCACAAAAAATCAACTCTGAATTAGACGCAACCCTGCTGCTTCGGTAGAGGCTAGATCGGAGTTGATTTTTGGAGGGGGAGGAGTAATTTCATGAAATCATGATGTCACCGGAAGGGCGGGGCCTCCTCAGTGCCATGCAGATCTGCGAGCGGGAAGCAGCAGTGCTCGGGCTCCTGTGCAGAGCGGACGGATCCTGAGGTGGAGAAGATTCAGCTTTTCCTCATTAGTTATAGCTCTGGGGTGTCAGACTGTATTTTGGGGGCACAGAACAGTGTCTCCTGTCACTACTGGGGGCTGCAGCTCGCGTATTTATCACAGGGAAGGTACTGAAGCTGCAGTACAATGCTGTGGAGGCTTCCATAAGGTAAGTGGCTTATGAAGGGGGGTTACACAGAGCAGGGGGTGACGCTGTGGAGGCTTTCATAAGGAATGTGGGGGTTACTTTAGGCAGGAGGCGACGCTGCATGTTTGGGGGGCTTGCAGGAGGCAATGTGGAACGTTTTGGGCGGCTCGCACTTGCCAGGGAGCGACTTTGCGTGTTTTGGGTGGACTCGCACTGGAAAGGGGGTGAAGCTGCACGTTTGGGGGGGCTGGCACTGGGCAGGGGGTGACGCTGCACATTTGGGGGAGCTCGCACTGGGCAGGGGGCGGCGCTGCACGCTTGGGGGGGCTCGCAGGGGGTGACGCACGTTTGGTGGGGGGCTCGCACTGGGCAGGGGGTGACGCTGCACGTATGGGGGGGCTGGCAGGGGGCGACGCTGCACAATTGGGGGGCTCACTCTGGACAGGGCGCGACGCTGCACGTTTGGGGGGGCTCGCTCTGGGCAGGGGGCGACACTGCACGTCTGTGGGGGGCTCGCGGAGGGCGACGCTGCACGTTTGGGGGGGGCTCGCAACCAGATTCAAGTTAGTCTGCAGTTAGACGTTAGCTATTAGATATTTATTCATCTAAGTTAGACTTTAGCTATTAGATATTCATTCATCTATGGCGCACCAACTGTTTTAGAACCAACTGATCATACATAATTTTTATTTTGATCAACGTGCCTGGTCCACAAGTGCTCAAAATGAATGTCTCAAGGTTTCTGTATGAATTTGAAATTCTGTGCTATATAATGCTATAAGAGGTACCCTGGACCACAAGTACTCAAAATGAACATCTCAATGTCCTGAATAATATTTCATAGAAAAATTATCAAGTCTATGTGTAGTTTAGAAGTTATTCACGTAAATCTGTGATACATAATGCTATACGCGCATAATCAAACGTACTCAATCGTCCATACGATTAATTTGAAAAGAGGTACCCTGGATCCCAAGTCCTCAAAAGGAACATCTTAATGTCCTGAATACTATTTGATAGAAAAATTATCAAGTCTATGTGTAGTTTAGAAGTTATTCACATAAATCTGTGTCACATAACGTTATACACGCGTAATCAAACGTACTCAATCGTCCATACGATTAATTTGAAAAGAGGTACCCTGGACCACAAGTACTCAAAATGAACATCTCAATGTCCTGAATAATATTTGCTAAAAAATTTATCAAGTGTAGTTTACAAGTTATTCACGTAAATCTGTGATACATAACGCTATACGCGCATAATCAAACGTAATCAATCGTACATAAGTTTAATTTCAAAAGAGGTACCCTGGACCGCAAGTCCTCAAAATGAACATCTCAATGTCCTGAATAATATTTGACAGAAAAATAATCAAGTCTATGTGTAGTTCAGAAGTTATTCACGTAAATCTGTGTCACATAACGCTATACGTGCATAATCAAATGTACTCAATCGTCCATACGATTAATTTGAAAAGAGGTACCCTGGACCACAAGTACTCAAAATGAACATCTCCATGTCCTGAATAATATTTGACCGAAAATTTATCAAGTCTATGTGAAGTTCAGAAGTTACTCACGTAAATCTGTGTTACATAATGCTATACGCGCATAATCTTCTTCGGTTGGCAATGAACAAGGAATGTATGTCGATTACTGTGGAATGAACATTTATCCTATATAAAGTTATGTATTTTATTTCTTGTATTTGTTATGCGGGGAATAAACTTGAAGTATTATTAATATTATTATTATTAGGCGGTTTACATGTGAAAGGGGTGTACATAATAGTATCTACAAAGTATTTGTAACCATTTTTACATTTACGTTATATTGTGTACTTACCAATCTCTTTGTGAAAGTCTGTCAGTAGAGATAGACGGCAAAAACTAACGATTAGTCTGTAACACAGGGAACAGCGAAAGGAATAAATCAGGGGATTCTACTCAGTAATCCGACATCAATGAAATTACGACACTGGTCATCCTTAGAACCGCTCTCCAAGTCCAGCAGAGGCAAGACAACACAATACCACGTGGAAAAGGGTCCACATTCTCCAGCAACCCAAGTAGTGGCTGATCTGAACGCTTCCAAGACACAGCAATAACATCCCCTATAAATTTGTATTTTTGTTTCTTCCTGCTTCTAGGGGTCAGACACCTTGTTGGGTAGATAACATTACACTCCACCTCTTTACACAATTATATCATTCAATTCAAAGTGTGGACAACTCCATAATGTCTGTAACATTGTGTAACATGAAGCCTCCTTCAGAGACAGGAACAAAGGCCACACTCCCCCACTAGATAGGGCAGAGAATGCTAATTGTATTAATGGCTAGAGACCTAGGGGTGCATCACACATAGCGAGATCGCTATTGAGATCGCTGCTGAGTCACGGTTTTTGTGACGCAGCAATGACCTCAGTCATTAGCGATCTCGCTGTGTGGGACACTGAGCAGCGATCTGGCCCTTCTGTGAGATCGCTGCTCGTTACACACAGTGCTGGTTCGTTTTTTGGTCTTTGCTTTCCCGCTGTGAAGCACACATTGCTGTGTGTGACAGCGAGAGAGCAAAGATCTGAATGTGCATGGAGCAGGGAGCCGGCGTCTGTAAGCTGCGGTAAGCTGTAACTAAGGTAAATATCGGGTAACCAAGGAAGCCCTTTCTTTGGTTACCCGATATTTACCTTAGTTACTAGCGTCCGCCGCTCCCACGCTGCCAGTGCCGGCTCCCTGCTCCCTGCACATGTAGCCGGAGTACACATCGGGTAATTAACCCGATGTGTACTCTAGCTTGGAGTGCAGGGAGCTAACGCTAAACTGTGTGCGTTGGTAACCAAGGTAAATATCGGGTAACAAGCGCTTGCTTACCCGATGTTTACCGTGGTTACCATTGTCCGCAGCTTCCAGATGCCGGCTCCCTGCAAGTGCAGCATCGCTTCCACTCGTCGCTGCTGGTTGGGGGCTGGTTACTGGTCGCTGGTGAGATCTGCCTGATTGACAGCTCACCAGCGACCATGTAGCGAAGCAGCAGCGATCCTGACCAGGTCAGATCGCTGGTGGGATCGCTGCTGCGTCGCTAAAGTGTGACGGTACCCCTAATTATATTATGTCCATAATAATAGATCAAATCATCAAAAAGTGTTCAACTGCTACTGTGAAAAATCCATATGTCCTAAACTAAATGTAGAGCAGATTCCAACTCTGAAGTCAGAATTGTTGTAACACATCAGTAAATTTTGTTCTGCATAAGTTTGACCAAATGAATCAAGCACTTGGAAAGCCGTGGACTATTCTGTTCAGAACGAGTTTTTCACCAAAAATTATCTGATAAAAAAAATTTATATGCAAATGTAATGTAATAACAGAATTTCAAAAAGTCTCGTATTCCATTTCAAAAGTTTTACTTCAGCATGGCCCAGTACTGTTCTAAGGGCTTCATGTATCTGGTTTTGCACTTGGAAGTATCATATCTGCCAGTTGCAAAAACCAGCTCTAGTTCCCCGTCATATTGGGATTCCAGCAGCCTTGGTATCTGATCTCCACTTACGTCTCCCAAATTGGATGGAAGAAGTCAAGATGGAACAGTAAAAAATACATTTCCAATGACATTTGGCAGCCATGTTGCTCATATGCTTTAAGCATGTTGTCTATTTCTTCAGTTCGTCTGTTCCAAAGTCAGCTCTGTACAACGAGCACAAATGCTCCAAGCTGTGGAGTTTTGTTCGGAATGGGTCGTCATCATTAGTTTGTTGATTTCGCTGCCAATCTCGACCTTTATTTTAGCCTCAGTTTTCAGTTCTTCAAACATAATGGAAACCATTTTTATAATGATCAATTGCAACTACATCATTTTTTGTTAAACCAAGTTTAGTGTGAAGCCATGGAAGGCTAAATTTTTCTTTTGTTTATTAAACAACAAAGATATAACAGGTACAATATATAGACATAGACAGTGTGTCCACCCATATCCTATCCACCGCCATTAACTTGAGAACGGCGGCAGCTATAGGCATAGAAGTGGTGTCTAGGTATAGTAAAGTTGCCATGCGCTACGCAATGAAACCACCTATAGCGCACCTGGTGGAAAATAATGGAGTTAGCATTGTTATCTCAAACGGAATGAGATAGAGAAAAAAAGTGATTTACAAAGTTGTAGGGCATCATCAATTCAATACGAATCGACACCTTCCATGCAGAAATGCTATGATATGAAACCCATGACCCCCCCAAAACATTGAATGCTGGTCACGCATATGGCGCTCATTTAACTTTGATGCTCAAAGTGGCCCCCGTCAGCTGCAATGCACATCTGGACATACTGTATCTTGCTGCACCTTGTGCAATATAGTAGGTGACATGTTTGCACAAGCATCTGTGATACGTGGTCGTAGCTCCTGCAATGTTGGTGGAGGGGTCGCATACACCTGCTGTTTGATGTGACCTCACAGAAAGAAGTCCAATTGGGTCAGGTCAGGTGAGCGTGGAAGCCACTCCACGCAGCCACAATACCCAATGACTTGTAGTCAAATTTTAAAATAGTACAGTTTGGAATTTTAGTCCAGTGCACATTTTATAATACATGCCATTTTGAGTTGAGCTGGCTTTATTGTTTTTTCTTCATATAAGTTTCCTACCCATAAAAAAGCCAGAAAGTTTTGTGAACAGGTTCTCTCATCCAAGACTCCAAATAGACAACATCGGATCGAGAGGTATAGGGACAGAGGCAAGGGAGAACAGGATCAATACCACCTCACGCCAAAAGGAGGCAATTACCGGGCATCCCCAGATCATATGGACAGAGTCTGCGTCCTCCCCCTGGCACCGCAAGAATTTCAACGTCACCTAGTGATGCAGCCTAAATAATCATAGTGGGGTTAAATATGCTTGGTGCACTATATATATTTCAGTCATTTTAGTGTTAATTGAGGGGGGAGACCTTAGGCTAGGATCACATTTCCGTCAATTTGTATCAGTCACAATCTGCAGCTCTGGTAAACAACGGAATCCGTTTGGCGGATTCCGTTGTTCACATAGACTTGTATGAGCGGCGCATTGTGACTGATTACCTTGCGTTGCATCCTCTGCCCGACTTATCAGTCGTGGAACGACTGACCGTGGTGCGGAAAAAACGCAGTATGTAACGTTTTTTGAGCAGCACAATCCGTAGGATTTCGCCGTGCATGCTCTCTCTGGCTCCCTGCACACGTAACCAGGGTAAACATCGGGTACTAAGTAAAGCGCTTTGCTTAGTTATCCGATATTTACCCTGGCTACGAGTGCAAGGAGCACACACGCGCGCACATACACACACACACTCACCTGTCCCCAGCCATGCAGTCCCCGGCACTGACGTCCTCAGCGCCCTGGTCCCGCTCAGCTCCACCCACCCCGCACTCCGCCCCCCGCACACATTCTCAGCGGCGGAGCGATCAGCTGATCACCCGGCGGCCGGCTCCTGTGAGCGATCAGCAGATCACCCGGCGGCCAGCTGATGTGAGCCATCAGCTGATCACCCGGCGGCTGGCTGCTGTGAGCGATCAGCTGATCACCCGCTGGCTGGCTGCTGAGCGATCAGCTGACCACCCGCGGCCGGCTGCTGTGAGCCATCAGCTGATCACCCGGCGGCTGGCTGCTGTGAGCGATCAGCTGATCACCTGGTGGCCGGCGGCTGTGAACGATCAGCTGATCGCTCTCATTAGCCAGCCGCATGGAGATCATCTGTTCGCTCTCAAAAGCCGGCCGGCTATTGTGAACGATCAGCTCTTTTACAACGGAGTCCGACAGTGAATTCTCATTCTTGTCATCCGTTGTACAACGAATCAGTCACATGCATCAAGCAATGCATAAGACTGATGCAAAACAACGGAAATGTGAACCTAGCCTTAGTTGGTGATTCCAAAACCTCCTTCCAGTCCTCCTCTTGCAAATTGGAACTAACAATTCTCAAGTTTTTTTTAAATGCTAAAGGCTGAGATTTGTTCCCCACGGACAACAAGTACGTGTACATAGAGTAAAATTAGCCCTTTGGCCCTTGAGATCAAAGTATCCCTATCAAAGGAAAGGAACAAGGAATGTATAGTTCAGCTCACCTTCAGTAGTCCAGTTTAATTCTGCTACTGCTCAGACTTGCAGACGCTGTGCCTGAATCAAATGAATGAAGAACACATTGTTTTTGTCCAGCTGTGTTAATATTTTTCTATCTGTGGAGTGTTTTTATATCTGACCACTGATGTATTTTTATGGAACACCTTGTGTGGAATAAATATTTGGAAATTTACCTGGCTGAATTTTATAAAAGGAAAGGAAGATATTAAAACAGCCCCCGGTGTTTTTTGCATGTCATGTATCTCCGTTTTGAGCTCCCAGTATAAAAAAAAATAAATAAATGACACCTAGCAAAATTAAATTTGGATTGCATCTGGTCAAAGGACAACAAGACATTTTGTTCGTATATATCATTAAGAGCGAAAGCACCGTGCCAGCTTCAGAATGTGGAAGATGAGTGGTCAGACAGTGTGGGCAGATATACATTTTGACATAGGGGTATTTCAGCAATGGTGTCTGAGAAGTGAACGACCCTCTTCGCCTGCCTCCAACCTGCTGCGACAATCTAAGGAGGGGCAGAGGTTTTTGTGTGCCTAGCCTATCTGTTTCCAGGAAACAGAGTAAACAATTTGTCCCTGCTGCATAAGCTAAGTGGCTCACAGAGTTGGCAAGTAAAGGTACCGTCACACTAAGCAACTTACCAGCGATCCCAACAACGATAGGGATCGCTGGTAAGTTGCTAGGAGGTTTCTGGTGAGATGTCACACTGCGACGCTCCAGCGATCCCACCAGCAACCTGACCTGGCAGGGATCGCTGGAACGTGGCTACACAAGTTGCTGGTGAGCTCACCAGCAACCAGTGACAAGCCCCCAGCGCCGCGTGGAAGATGCTGCGCTTGGTAACTAAGGTAAATATCGGTAACCAACCCGATATTTACCTTGGTTACCACCGCACGGAGCTACACGTGCAGAGAGCAGGGAGCAGCGCACACTGAGCGCTGACTCCTTGCTCTCCTAGTTACAGCACACATCGGGTTAATTACCCGATGTATGCTGCAGCTAAATGTGCACAGAGCAGGGAGCAGCGCACACCGCTTAGCGCTGGCTCCCTGCTCTCCTAGTTACAGCACACATCGGGTTAAATACCCGATGTGTGCTGCAGCTAAATGTGCACAGAGCAGGGAGCAGCGCACAATGCTTAGCGCTGGCTCCCTGCTCTCCTAGTTACAGCACACATCGGGTTAATTAACCCGATGTGTCCTGCAGCTAGCTACATGTGCACAGAGCAGGAGCCGGCACTGACAGTGAGAGCGGCGGAGGCTGGTATAGAAGGTAAATATCGGGTAACCAAGGACAGGGCTTCTTGGTTACCCGATGTTTACATTGGTTACCAGCCTCCGCAGAAGCCGGCTCCTGCTGCCTGCACATTTAGTTGTTGCTGTCACACACAGCGATCTGTGCTTCACAGCGGGACAGCAACAACTAAAAAATGGCCCAGGACATTCAGCAACAACCAACGACCTCACAGCAGGGGCCAGGTTGTTGCTGGATGTCACACACAGCAACATCACTAGCAACGTCACAAAAGTTGTTCGTTAGCAGCGATGTTGCTTAGTGTGACAGGGCCTTAAGAACTGGGCATCCAAAACAATGTTGCCTTTAGGTGACCAGCTAAATAATGAGAGAAGAAATCTGGTACCGCTGCCCCCCCCTAGTTGTTTGGACCTATGAAATGTAGTCAGTTTTAATTTAGGCCTTGCATTGGCCCACACAAACCCAGATATTAACGTATTTAGGGATGAAAAGAAGAATTTAGGAACTGGATCAGGGTTGTGTTGAAGTAAATAGCTAAATTTAGGAAGCAATATCATCGTTATTAAATTAATACGCGCTGGAACCGATAGAGGTAGCTTGATCCACAGTTGAAATTTAGACTTTGTCAGTTCTAATAGAGGGAATATATTGGATGGGCGGTCTTGTTTACCATCTTTTTGTATGATAATTCCCAAGTATTAAAAATTAGAAACCAAATGCAGTGGGGATAGGGTCTCTATATGGGATGCAAGTCCATGGGAAAGGGACATCACATTTGATTTCTTCCACTTTATGCCTAATCCAGAATATTTAGTAAAATCATCTATGATGTTGAGAACCCGAGTTAATGACCGCCCCACATCAGCCATAAATATAATCATGTCATCTGTGTACAGGCCTATAGTGTCCACCCAGTCTGCAATATGAATGCCTTTTATCAATCTATCAGAACAAATCTTTTTCACTAAAGCTTCACTGGCCAGGGCAAAAAAAGAGCTGGAGACAAAAGGCACCCTTGCCAAGTCCCGCTTTCCAACAAGAAAAGTTCAGATTAGATTCCATTAACCACCATTCTGGCCCTAGGAGCCCGATATATGAATTTGGATCCAAGCGCAGAATCTGGGACCAAATCAAAAGTTTTGAAGACATGCCATCTGGAAGTTTCATTCCAGAAAATCAAATGCCTTGGCCACGTCCAGCGAGGCTAAGGCCCATTTATTGTCATAAAGCGCAGGGCTCGAAACGTGTCTGATGTGCGGTCTAAACATTGGAATTTTTTCTAGACCTCGATATGGTATATTTTTGTACATGGACAATATGAACTTTTGTTTTTAAAAATGAATCATTAAAAGTTGGATTTTATTTACAAGCTAGATGTATCATTCCTTTCTTACATGAGATGTGCGGCACACAATCTACACCTCAAGGGGAAAAAATGCATTAAAAAAACATGAGGTTTTGATGCAATAGTGATGCGATTTCTATTTTCGATGAGGTGTAGATGTGGTGCTGGAATATGGTGTAACTATTACCCCCAAATCTGCATCTCTTGGCAAAGAAAAAAAAAAAAACACAAATGGTTTTCACGCCTTTTTTGTGTGGTTTTCTGCCAGGTAGTGGCAGTTTGGTGCTGAAATCTGGAAGCTGGATAGCTTTGAAAGATATAGAATAAACTACATGTTCTCCACTCATGTGTCCTCAAATTCACCCTCACAGATGATTTTTTTATAGCAGCGTAGAACAAACACTTTTTTCATTCGTCTGATCCCTGCACTTAGATGTGTGTGTACAGCAGCTGATTATACGTCTCTTTCGGTGTTACGCTCATGTGATGCCCTGGCAAAACCAGGTAGTCACACAATAGGCCCCCACATAACACCTTCCCTCACCTAGGTGTGAGGAAAGAGTTAACCTTTTTCACTGACTTAGAAAAATAATAGAAATTCATTCTCCCTGGCAAGACCAAACCAGACTTATTTACGTAATAAACTATGAGACCAACCTCAAGGACGCAGAATGTTTTGACTTAGAGACGACTGAAAAACATCTTGTTATGGAAGAAGAAATATTATAGATTATTATGGGAATATAAGTCATTATGTTAATTTCTCTTGCTGTGAATATGTAATTCAAGCCTTTAATGAATATGTATATTGCATAGTTACGCCCTAATCAACTTTGTATAACCTTGTAATGTAAACAAAATAATACACTTTCTATTCAGAGCCACACATCTCCAGTCTTATGTGTATAACAGCGTCTGCTTGTTTTCATTGCGACGGAATAGCAGGGGGGGGGGACACCGGTACCCTCTCTGCATTCGGACATCGCTGGCAACAGCTGAGACCGTTAGGTCAACCTAACATAGGTCACATACAGCTGACCTGAAACCCTAGTCACCCCCCGCAGGCACATCAGTGGGCGGGACCAGGCGGTTAGGAAATGCCCACCTAGGGGTCTAGACAGCCCGGGGCGGGAAAACAGTCAGTTAAGCAAACAGCAGTTTGAAGTTGTAGTTCAAGTTGAGAGGAGTAGAGGCTGGAGCTAGGTGTAGCTCCAGCGGAGGAGCAGTTCAAGTTGAACGGTGCCAGGGTCGGAGACCTGGTACCTTGGCTAGGTGGCAGACGGTAGTCTCCATCAGCAGAAGACGGGAAGATGGCTTGGCAGATCCGAGGAGGACCAGGACAGGGTTGGAGCTCGCCGGTACCGACACCGGAGACCGGACCAGAAACCATGCACAGAGGGGGTACTTGGACCCTGAAGCCAGGACCGGAAACAACGGCCTAGCTAATCAACTGATTGAGGGCAGGATTACAGGTCCTGTCCCAACCAAAGTCCCAAAAGCAGACAACCACCCACAGAGAGGGATAGGGCAACCGCCAGGGCCCATAGATCCCATGGGTCAGCGTCAGTGGGCACGGCTCCTCAGGCACACAGAAAGCCAGGAGCGGACTCCCGTGTTCCCTACCAGGAAGTCTAAACACACAACCATAACTAGTGCAGAGGAACAGATGGCAATCACCAGCCCAGGTGGGGGACCAGAGTACAACCGGCCGCGGCGGCCAGCCACCAGCACCTTGGTTTACCAAAAGAGTTGTGTGATTCATTTACTTGTGAGTAACCAAACATCCCCTGGTATGTCCGGGCGCGCAAGCCCCTGCCATGGCCATACCCTGCACAGAGACACTGGGCCCCGGGGCAACCATCCCTACCCACGGAGAGGTTAACATCCGGCTGCCATTACATATCCCCCGGGTATCCCACAACAGCAGTGGTGGTGTCCCACTTCACCACACACCGTGGGTGGCGTCACGAACCGAATACGGTCAAGGCCGTACAACTACGTCCCCCTTTTCATTCGGCATGTCCGCGTGACCCCCGGGTCTGGAGGATCCCTCGAGCCACACAGCATGTCTGGATCCGAGAAGCCCGGCTGCTGCGGGCGTGGGGGCGGCACACTCACTTGGAGTGGTTGTGTGATACACACTATCATCTATACCCTGTTGTTTAACTAGTTAAACACCTCTTTGGTCCCCTAATACATATTTCTTATGCCTATGGCACAGTTATGATGAAAGCTGTCATTACAAAATGAGACAGTGTCACCTTACAGTCCAGCTCACAGTTGGTTGGCACAATGTACAACACAAATCTCTGGTTGATCAACTACATGTTTATCTTCCACCACTTCCCACTAAACTTGGTTTACTAAAAAAAAGTTGTAGTTGGAATTCATCATTATAAAAATGGTTTCCAGTATCTGAAGGAGAAGTTTAGCACTGTAAACTGAGGGTAAAATAAAGGTTGAAATTGGCAGCGGAATCAGCAAACTAATGCATGATGACCTATGCTGAACAAAACTCATCAGCTTGCAGCATTTGTGCTCGCTGTACAGAACTGACTTGGGAGCAGACGAGCTGAACACATAGACAACATGCTTTAAGCATATGAGCAACATGGCTGCCAAATGTCAGCGTAAATGTATTTTTTACTGTCCCGTCTTGACTTTTTTCAACCCAATTTGGGAGACGTAACTAACGAACATGGAGAAAGGTTCCATAAAAACATTTCTACTCTGGAGATCAGATACCAAGCCTGCTGGAATCCCAATATGATGGGGAACTAGAGCTGGTTTTACCAATACTGGTCCTTGTTCTAGAAAGACATTTAAACTGGAATACGAGACTTTTTGAAATTCTGTTATTACATTACATTTTTATATACTATTTTCTATGAAAACTTTGATGCAGATCATATAATTGTTGGTGAAAAACTCGTTCTGAACAGAATAGTCCAAAGCTTTCCAAGTGCTTGATTCATTTGGCCCAGCTTCTGCAGAACAAAATTTCATGATGTGTTACAATTCTGACTTCAGAGTTGGAATCTGTTCTACATTTAGTATAGGACATATGGATTTTTCCCAGTAGCAGATGAACATTTTTTGATAGTTTCATCTTTTATTATGGACATAATATAATTAGGTCTCTAGCCACTAATACAATTAACATTCCCTGTCCTATCTAGTGGGGGAGTGTGGCCTTTGTTCCTCTCTCTGAATGAGGCTTCATGTTACACAATGTTACAGACATTATGGAGTTGTCCACACTTTGAATTGAATGATATAATTGTGTAAAGAGGTGGAGTGTAATGTTATCTACCCAACAAGGTGTCTGACCCCTAGAAGCAGGAAGAAATAAAAATACAAATTTATGGGGAATGTTATTGCTGTGTCTTGGAAGTGTTCAGATCGGCCACTACTTGGGTTGTTGGAGAATGTGGACCCTTTTCCACCACGTGGTATTGTGTTGTCTTGCCTCTGCTGTATTTGGAGAATGGTTCTAAGGACCAGTGTTGTTATTTCCTTGATGTCGGATTAATGGGTAGAATCCCGATTTATTGTTTTTGCTGTTTTCAGTGTGAAAGACTAATCGTTACTTTTTGGCATCTACCTCTCTAGACAGACTTTCACAAAGAGAGATCGGTAAGTACACAATATAATGGAAATGTAAAAATTGTTACAAATACTTTGTAGACACTTCAAATTTATTCCCCACATAACAAATACAAGAAATATAATACATAACTGTTTATATAGGATAAATGTTCATTCCGCTGTAATCTACATACATTCCTTGTTCATTGCCAACCAAAGAAGCACAGAGAGTAATATACACCTGTTTATATGGGATATGTGTTCATTTCACTATTATCTAAATATATTCCTTGTTCATTCACCACATAAGAAGCACATGGAATAAAATATACACCTGTATACCGTATTTTTCGGATTATAAGATGCACTTTTCCTCCCAAAAATTTGGGAGGAAAATGAGGGTTGCGTCTTAAAATCCGAATGTAGCTTACCGGGTGCTGCCGGCGCTTATCAGTATGGCGCTGTTGTGTGCATCGGCTCCACTCTGCTCTGCTCTGTGTGAGGCTGGTCTGTTCTGCTCGGTATGCGGCTGCTTTGTGCTGCTCAGTGCGTGGCTGCTTTGTGCTGCTCGGCGCGTGGCTGTTTTGTGCTGCTCGGTGCGTGGCTGCTTTGTGCTGCTCGGCACGCGGCTGCTCTGTGCGGCGGTCGGTCATTCTGAAGATGTCAGCGGTCGGGGATTCAAATAATGGCGCCTAGAGTCAGCGCCAGCGCAGATGGAGCTCTCAGCTCAAGCTGTCATCTGCGCACGCGCCGACTAGGACCGCCATTATTTGAAGCCCTCACGTAGACCGACGACATCTTCCGAATGGCCGGTGACTCCCTCCCCCCCGTACAGAGAAGAGCGGCATCACCTGCTCCGCACAGAACGGCGTCCCCGGCCCCACACAGAGCAGAGACCACAGTGAGTATCTGGGCTGCATGACCCCGCTCCGCTGCTGTCCCCTCTCCCTGTCACCACCAGATTATAAAACGGACCCCATATTTTTTTTTCACCTTTTTTTTCCTCCAAATTTGAGGTGCATCTTATAATCCGGTCCATCTTAAACAAAAAATGATATTTGCTCCTTTCCGTATTAACTACATATATGGCAAGTTCATTCCCTACCTAAAAATCTAAAGAAAACTAATATACAACTGTATATGAGGAATATGTCCTCATTCTCCTGTAATCTACATTTATTCCATGTTCATTTCCCACCTATAAAAAAACACAGGGAATATAGTCACATGTTTCTATAGGATATATGCTTATTCCCCTGTAATCTACATATATTCCATGTTCATTCTCCACCCATCTGACATGGTGAATAAAATATACACCCCTTTATATGAGATGTGTACATTTCCCTATTATATAGATATATTCCATATTCACTCCCCACATAAGAAGCTGAGGGAATAAAATATACACTTGTTTGTGTAGTATATGTCAACATTTCCCTATTATCTACATATATTCCCTGTTCATTCCACATCTAAGAAGCTCAGGGAATAAAATATACACCTGTTTTTATGAAATTTGTGGACATTTCCCTATTATCTACATATATTTCATGTTCATTCTCCAACTAAGAAGCTCAGGGAATAAAATATACACTTGTTTGTGTGGTCTATGTTAAGATTTCCCTATTATCTACATATATTCCTTGTTCATTCCATGTGAATGATGTGTTAGAAACCTATTATTCATCTCTATCATTTGAAACCAAGAAGTTATGTTCTTTTTGTTCATTCCTTTTCTTCAATCTTTTTAGTATGTCCCGATTTAGGAAGCTGACTGAGTACTGCAAACTCTGTAGTCAGGTGACTGGATTGTCCTAACCTGGATTCCTTCCTTAGGTAGTCTTTAATATCTCAGCCAAATCCTTGCATTTGATGCTGAAGTCCATGTAGTCTTATAATCCAGGTTCGTTTATGGCCTGCCAATTGGATCCGCAGGTCCTAAATTGGTGCAGCAATAGAGACTTGGTCACTGCACAGTCCTCCTTTTATACACCTGAGCTCTCAATTCAGACCGTTGGGCGTTCATGATTGGTGGAATAAGAGTGTGCTAGATTGGCTAGATTGGAAGCTGCATACATAATATCCCTAGTAGTAATGGTCTCTAAAGCGGGCTTTACACGCAACAACATCGCTAACGAGATGTCGTTGGGGTCACGGAATTTGTGACGCACTTCCAGGCTTGTTAGCGACGTCGTTGCATGTGAAACGCAGGAACGACCGTTAACGATCAAAATTACTCAGCTAATCGTTGATCATTGACACGTCGTTCCTTTCCCGAATATCGTTGCTGTTGCAGGATGCAGGTTGTTCGTTGTTCCCGCAGCAGCACACATCGCTATGTGTGATACCGCAGGAACGAGGAACATCACCGTATCTGCGGCCGCCCATAATGAGGAAGGAAAGAGGTGGGCAGGATGTTCGGCGGCTCATCTCCGACCCTCTGCTTCTATTGGGCAGCCGCTTAGTGACGCCGCTGTGACGCCGAACGAACCGCCCCCTTAGAAAGTAGGCGGTTCGCTGGCCACAACGACATCGCTAGGAAGGTAAGTATAGTGTGACGGGTGTAAGCGATGTTGTGCGCCACGGGCAGCCATTTGCCCGTGATGCACAACCAAACAGGGGTGGTTGCTTTCACAAGCGACATCGCTAGCAATGTCGCTGTGTGTAAAGCCCGCTTAAGGGTCCCGTTACACGTAACGACATTCCCGACAACAATACGACCTGGTCAGGATCGCTGGTACATAACTACGTAGTCGCTAGTGAGCTGTCAAACAGGCAGATCTAATTAACGACGCAGCAATGATACAGCGATCCATATAAAAACCTCAGCGGGTGTTGGGACCCTGTCACACAGCAGATATTCTGACAACTCAGACCTTGATAGAGGCGTAGTGTGAGGTCGCTCGTCATTGTTATGGCATCAAATACAGCGATGCATGCTGCCCAGCGGGACACCAACGATAAAAAAATGAACCAGGACGTTCTGGAACGATTGGCAATATCACAGCGGGGGGGCGGTTGCTGCTATGTGTCACACATAGCGAGATCACTAGCGAGGTCGCTGTTGCGTCACAAAACCTGTGACGTTTCAGCGATTTCGCTAATGACATCGCTATGTGTAACGGGGGCTTAACAGAGACAAGGAAGAGTCAGCTAATTTACATAGAAGCTAGCAATACACATAGTAAAGGTATCTTCATACATAGCGAGATCGCTGCTGAGTCACAGATTCTGTGACGCAACAACAACCTCGCCAGCGATCTCGCTACGTTTGACACATAGCAGCAACCAGGCCCCTGCTGTGAGATCGCTGGTCATGTTGGAATGGCATGGACCATTTTTTGATCATCGAGGTCCTGCTGGGCATGACGCATCAGTGTGTTTGACGCCTTACAAATGATTTCGTTGATGACTCTGAGCTCAGAAACATGCAGCCACGTAGGCGTGAAACGACCACCGAGATTGTTATGCAGGTTGCTACGGTCGCTGTATCGTTGCTGCATCATTGTGAAGATCTGACTTTTTTACATCTCACTAGCGACCTTGTAGTGACGTACCAGCGATATGGTTTTTTTAGCAAGTATTATTCAGGACATGGAGATGTTCATTTTGAGTACTTGTAGTCCAGGGTACCTCTTTTCAAATTAATCGTATGAACGATTGAGTATGTTTGATTGTGCGCGTATAGCGTTATGTGACACAGATTTACGTGAATAACTTCTAAACTACACATAGACTTAATAATTGTTTTAGATAATATTATTTAGGACATTGAGATGTTCATTTTGAGTACTTGTGGTCCAGGGTACCTCTTTTCAAATTAATCGTATGGACGATTGAGTACGTTTGATTACGCGTGTATAGCATAATATAACATAGATTTGCTTTAATAACTTCTGAACTACACATAGACTTGATAATTTTTTAGCAAATATTATTCAGGACATGGAGATGTTCATTTTGAGTACTTGTAGTTTAGGGTACCTCTTTTCAAATTAATCGTATGGACGATTGAGTACGTTTGATTGTGCGCGTATAGCGTTATGTGACACAGATTTACGTGAATAAATTCTTAACTACACATAGACTTGATAATTTTTTTTGCTCATATTATTTAGGACATTGAGATGTTCATTTTGAGTACTTGTGGTCCAGGGTACCTCTTTTCAAATTAATCGTATGGACGATTGAGTACGTTTCATTGCGCGTGTATAGCATAATATAACATAGATTTGCTTTAATAACTTCTGAACTACACATAGACTTGATAATTTTTTTAGCAAATATTCAGGACATTCAGATGTTCATTTTGAGTACTTGTGGTCCAGGGTACCTCTTTTCAAATTAAACGAATGGACGATTGAGTACGTTTGATTGTGCGCTTATAGCGTTATGTGACACAGATTTACGTGAATAACTTCTGAACTACACATAGATTTGATAATTTTTTTAGCAAATATTATTCAGGACATTCAGATGTTCATTTTGAGTACTTGTGGTCCAGGGTACCTCTTTTCAAATTAATCGTATGAACGATTGAGTACGTTTGATTGTGCGCGTATAGCGTTATGTGACACAGATTTCCGTGAATAACTTCTGAACTATACATAGACTTGATAATGTTTTTAGCAAATTTTATTCAGGACATTGAGATGTTCATTTTGAGTACTTGTGGTCCAGGGTACCTCTTTTCAAATTAAACGTATGGACAATTGAGTACGTTTGATTACACTTGTATATAGCATTATATATCTTAGAATTTCAAATTCATACAGAAACCTTGAGACATTCATTTTGAGCACTTGGGGTCCAGGGTACCTTGATCAAAATAAAAATTATGTATGATCAGTTTGTTTTAAAACAGTTGGTGCAGCATAGATGAATGAATATCTAATAGCTAACGTCTAACTGCAGACTAACTTGAATCTGGTCATATAAGCCATGGACTTCTATAGCCCCCACCCCCGATGTGCCCCATCCATCCTTCCTACACTCCCCACCCCTAGAGTGGTCCCATCATGCAGCATCAGCCAGCGTAAGCCCCTCAATGTTCAGTATCGCCCAGTGTAAATCCCCCAACGTGCAGCATCGCCCAGTGTAAGCCCTTTAATGTGCAGTAGCGCCCCCTGCCCTGTGTAGCCCCCCATATCCCCCTTCCTTATGGAAGCCTCCACAGCCCTGTGCTGCAGCTTCAGCCCCATTTCTTACCCCAAAATCCAGTGTGACCTCAGCTCTATAACTAATGAGGAAAAGCTGAATCTTCCCCACCTCAGGGTCAGGATCCGTCCGCTCTGCACAGGAGCGAGCACTGCTGTTTCCCGCCCACAGATCTGCACAGCACGAGGAGGCCCCGCCCTTCCGATGACGTCATTCCCTCAAAAAATCAACTCCATTCTAGACGGTACCCTCTGGCCACTGGGATGGTAGATGCTAGAATGTACGGGCTGGTTTCTGGTATGACGTCACTTCTGACACGTGTTAGGGGCGTGGTCTGATATCACAAGGCGCGAGGTGACGGTTGTGTCTAGAATGGAGGTGATATTGTGAGGTGACTGCAGTCTCCAGTGTAGACGGCTCTGTACTGAGGGGACTAGAATGGAGGTGATATTGTGAGGTGACTGCAGTCTCCAGTGTAGACGGCTCTGTACTGAGGGGACTAGAATGGAGGTGATATTGTGAGGTGACTGCGGCCTCCAGTGTAGACGGCTCTGTACTGAGGGGACTAGAATGGAGGTGATATTGTGAGGTGACTGCAGCCTCCAGTGTAGACGGCTCTGTACTGAGGGGACTAGAATGGAGGTGATATTGTGAGGTGCTGCAGCCTCCAGTGTAGACGGCTCTGTACTGAGGGGACTAGAATGGAGGTGATATTGTGAGGTGACTGCAGCCTCCAGTGTAGACGGCTCTGTACTGAGGGGACTAGAATGGAGGTGATATTGTGAGGTGACTGCGGCCTCCAGTGTAGACGGCTCTGTACTGAGGGGACTAGAATGGAGGTGATATTGTGAGGTGACTGCAGTCTCCAGTGTAGACGGCTCTGTACTGAGGGGACTAGAATGGAGGTGATATTGTGAGGTGACTGCAGTCTCCAGTGTAGACGGCTCTGTACTGAGGAGACTAGAATGGAGGTGATATTGTGAGGTGACTGCAGTCTCCAGTGTAGACGGCTCTGTACTGAGGGGACTAGAATGGAGGTGATATTGTGAGGTGACTGCAGTCTCCAGTGTAGACGGCTCTGTACTGAGGGGACTAGAATGGAGGTGATATTGTGAGGTGACTGCAGTCTCCAGTGTAGACGGCTCTGTACTGAGGGGACTAGAATGGAGGTGATATTGTGAGGTGACTGCAGCCTCCAGTGTAGACGGCTCTGTACTGAGGAGACTAGAATGGAGGTGATATTGTGAGGTGACTGCAGTCTCCAGTGTAGACGGCTCTGTACTGAGGGGACTAGAATGGAGGTGATATTGTGAGGTGACTGCAGTCTCCAGTGTAGACGGCTCTGTACTGAGGGGACTAGAATGGAGGTGATATTGTGAGGTGACTGCAGCCTCCAGTGTAGACGGCTCTGTACTGAGGGGACTAGAATGGAGGTGATATTGTGAGGTGACTGCAGTCTCCAGTGTAGACGGCTCTGTACTGAGGGGACTAGAATGGAAGTGATATTGTGAGGTGACTGCAGCCTCCAGTGTAGACTGCTCTGTACTGAGGAGACTAGAATGGAGGTGATATTGTGAGGTGACTGCAGCCTCCAGTGTAGACGGCTCTGTACTGAGGGGACTAGAATGGAGGTGATATTGTGAGGTGACTGCAGTCTCCAGTGTAGACGGCTCTGTACTGAGGGGACTAGAATGGAGGTGATAGTGTGAGGTGACTGCAGCCTCCAGTGTAGACGGCTCTGTACTGAGGGGACTAGAATGGAGGTGATATTGTGAGGTGACTGCAGCCTCCAGTGTAGACGGCTCTGTACTGAGGGGACTAGAATGGAGGTGATATTGTGAGGTGACTGCAGCCTCCAGTGTAGACGGCTCTGTACTGAGGGGACTAGAATGGAGGTGATATTGTGAGGTGACTGCAGTCTCCAGTGTAGACGGCTCTGTACTGAGGGGACTAGAATGGAGGTGATATTGTAAGGTGACTGCAGTCTCCAGTGTAGACGGCTCTGTACTGAGGGGACTAGAATGGAGGTGATATTGTGAGGTGACTGCAGTCTCCAGTGTAGACGGCTCTGTACTGAGGGGACTAGAATGGAGGTGATATTGTGAGGTGACTGCAGCCTCCAGTGTAGACGGCTCTGTACTGAGGGGACTAGAATGGAGGTGATATTGTGAGGTGACTGCAGTCTCCAGTGTAGACGGCTCTGTACTGAGGGGACTAGAATGGAGGTGATATTGTGAGGTGACTGTAGTCTCCAGTGTAGACGGCTCTGTACTGAGGGGACTAGAATGGAGGTGATATTGTGAGGTGACTGCAGCCTCCAGTGTAGACGGATCTGTACTGAGGGGACTAGAATGGAGGTGATATTGTGAGGTGACTGCAGTCTCCAGTGTAGACGGCTCTGTACTGAGGGGACTAGAATGGAGGTGATATTGTGAGGTGACTGTAGTCTCCAGTGTAGACGGCTCTGTACTGAGGGGACTAGAATGGAGGTGATATTGTGAGGTGACTGCAGCCTCCAGTGTAGACGGCTCTGTACTGAGGGGACTAGAATGGAGGTGATATTGTGAGGTGACTGCAGCCTCCAGTGTAGACGGCTCTGTACTGAGGGGACTAGAATGGAGGTGATATTGTGAGGTGACTGCAGCCTCCAGTGTAGACGGCTCTGTACTGAGGGGACTAGAATGGAGGTGATATTGTGAGGTGACTGTAGTCTCCAGTGTAGACGGCTCTGTACTGAGGGGACTAGAATGGAGGTGATATTGTGAGGTGACTGCAGTCTCCAGTGTAGACGGCTCTGTACTGAGGGGACTAGAATGGAGGTGATATTGTGAGGAGACTGCAGCCTCCAGTGTAGACGGCTCTGTACTGAGGGGACTAGAATGGAGGTGATATTGTGAGGTGACTGCAGTCTCCAGTGTAGATGGCTCTGTACTGAGGGGACTAGAATGGAGGTGATATTGTGAGGTGACTGCAGTCTCTAGTGTAGACGGCTCTGTACTGAGGGGACTAGAATGGAGGTGATAGTGTGAGGTGACTGCAGTCTCCAGTGTAGACGGCTCTGTACTGAGGGGACTAGAATGGAGGTGATATTGTGAGGTGACTGCAGTCTCCAGTGTAGACGGCTCTGTACTGAGGGGACTAGAATGGAGGTGATATTGTGAGGTGACTGCAGCCTCCAGTGTAGACGGCTCTGTACTGAGGGGACTAGAATGGAGGTGATATATTGAGGATCTCCCTCCATCAAAGCATCACCTCCAATCTAGACAGCGCCTCATAGACACCACTAGAGTGGGGCTGAATTCAGGAGAGATATACACACATACATATATATTATATATATATATATATATATATATAATTGCCTTATTCTGTCTGTCTGTCTGTCTTGCTCCAAAATTGTGTCCTTACGATGACACAAAGCGGATTGGCCGCTGGGCTCGCCATGGCCCCGCTCCCCCGCACCGATTGGCTGCTCGCCCAGGCTCCACCCCCCACTCAGATTGGCCTCTCGCCCTGGCACCCTGCACGTATTGGCAACTCTGCCCCGCCCCCCGCACGCATTCCCCGAAGCGACACGGAGCCATGACTCCCAGGTGAGTACTGTACCCCCGGGAGCCCACATGAGCGTACGCCGCTAACCCAGCCGACACATACCCTCGCATTGCTGGGGTTGCCGCCGTATGCTGGTGTGGGCTCCCATGCGACCGGGGGACGGGATACGCTGGTAACCATGGTAGCATAGTTACCAGCGCATCAAGGTCCTGCAGCGGCGGAACATACACACACGCACACACATAACAGCACACACACACGCACACACATAACAGCACACACACACGCACACACATAACAGCGCGCACACACACACACATCAGATCAGATCACACTCACACACATCACATCGCATCCACACACTCACAACATCCTGGGATATCGCTTGCTTCTCGGCGGCGATACTGTGCAGTGAGCTTCCAGGACCTGCCGGAGGATCACATGGCCAGAAGCATGTGGTATCTCCGGATGTTGTGAGTGTGAGCGCATATGTGCAATATTGTCAGTGTGTGTGAGTGTATGCGATCGGGTGTGTGTGTGTGTGTGTGTGTGTGTGTATGCGATCGGATCTGTGAGTGTCGGCAGAGGAGCACGGCGTGCTGGAGGAGGCTGGGAGGAGAGAGGCTGATCCTGGGGAAGGCTGATGCTGGGGGAGGCTGGGAGTAGAGAGGCTGATGCTGGGGGAGGCTGATGCTGGGGGAGGCTGGGAGGAGAGAGGCTGATCCTGGGGAAGGCTGATGCTAAGGGAGGCTGGGAGGAGAGAGGCTGATGCTGGAGGAGGCTGGGAGGAGAGAGGCTTATGCTGGGGGAGGCTGGGAGGAGAGAGGCTGATGCTGGGGGAGGCTGGGAGGCGGAGGCTGATGCTGGGGGAGGCTGGGAGGCGGACGCTGATGCTAGGGGAGGCTGGGAGGGGGAGGCTGATGCTGGGGGAGGCTGGGAGGAGGGAGGCTGATGACGGGGACAGAGAGGCTGATGCTGGGGACAGAGAGGAGAGGCTGATGCTGGGAGGAGAGAGGCTGATGCTGGGAGGAGAGAGGCTGATGCTGGGAGGAGAGAGGCTGATGCTGGGGGCAGAGAGGCTGATGCTGGTGCAGCATGGGGGATGGAGCACGATGGGGGGGTGCGCAGCATGGGGGATGGAGCACGATGGGAAGTGCGCAGCATGGGGGATGGAGCACGTTTGGGAGTGCGCAGCATGGGGGATGGAGCACGATGGGGAATGCGCAGCATGGGGGATGGAGCACGATGGGGAGTGCGCAGCATGGGGGATGGAGCACGATGGGGGGTGCGCAGCATAGGGGATGGAGCACGTTTGGGAGTGCGCAGCTTGGGGGATGGAGCACGTTTGGGAGTGCGCAGCTTGGGGGATACAGCACGATGGGGAGTGCGCAGCATGGGGGATGGAGCACGATGGGGAGTGCGCAGCATGGGGGATGGAGCATGATGGGGAGTGCGCAGCATGGGGGATGGAGCACGTTTGGGAGTGCGCAGCATGGCGGATGGAGCACGATGGGGAATGCGCAGCATAGGGGATGGAGCACGATGGGGAGTGCGCAGCATGGGGGATGGAGCACGATGGGAGGTGCACACCTCCCCCCAACACACACACGCACGCACGCGCGCACTACACAACACAACACACCACACACACACTGGCAACCACAAACACCGCCCTACACAGACACCCACACACACAGACAACGCTGCACACACACAACACCCAACACACAAACACCGCGGCATACACAAATATACGCACATACCGCACAACACACACATTGCACAAAACATACCCCCCCAAAACACACACACGCACCCCACACCCACACAAACCGCGCAACACACACACAACGCTACAGACACACAGCGCTCCACAAACAACGCAACACACATACAACACCGCTCTAACCCCCCGCCACACCCAGACAACACCCAGAACATGTACAGCCCCTACACAAACACTTAGTAACTACACACAACAACATATATATATATATATATATATATATATATATATATAACAAAAATCATACATTAACTACACAATACGTAAATTCTAGAATACCCGATGCGTAGAATCGGGCCACCTTCTAGTGTATATATATATATATAGGGTGGGAAAGGCAATAGGGCAATTCGTGCAGATGCCAGATGGGCCGGTGCCTGTAGTGGCCGGGCAGCATTATCTGCCATGCGCACAGTAGCTGCAGCAGGACCAGGAGGCTGTGCTGTGCCGCCCCTGCTGTGTGATGGTGTGCCCGGCATGCACACACTGCAGAGGAGTGCGGCGGTGGCGGTGACCGCAGCTTCCTCCTTCCTATTCAAATGTATTTGCAGCTCTCTACATTAGAACAGTGTGTAGTGCCATGACTGGGCCCCGCCCCTGACATGCAGCAGCATGATGAGATCAGCACCTTTCTGACGTCATCATAGTGCTGCGGGAGACACAGACACATCAGGCAGTGGTAAGCGCTCCATGGAAGTGCCGAAGATGACAGGTTTAATTAATGGGGATGAGTGGGGAGAAGCCGAGGACACATAATGGGGGAGCATTTGTGAAGGAACACAGCTTTGTGACAGGCAGAGGGGGAGTACTGTATTAAGAGGGAGGGAGGAGGGTGTGTGTGTGTGGTGATGGGGGGTGCATTGTATGTGGGGTAATGGGGGGTATATTGTATTTGTGTGTGCTGATGGGGGGTGCATATTTTGTGTGTGTGTGGTGATGAGGGGTACATTGCATTGTGTGTGTGTGTGTGTGTGCGCGCGCATATGTGTGTAGGAGTGATGGGGGCTGCATTGGGTGTGTGGGTGGAGTGGGTGATGGGGGGGTGATTTGTAGTGTGTGTATGTGGCAAGAGGGGTGATGGGGGTGTATTGTGTGTGTTTGTGGAGGGGGTGATGGGGGGTGCATTGTATAGCGTGTGTGGAGGAGGTGATGGGGGTGCATTGTATTGTGTGTGGAGGGGTAATGGGGGGTGCATTATATTGTGTGTGTGTGTGTGTGTGTGTGTGTGTGTGTGTGTGTGTGTGTGTGGGGAGGGGGTGTATTGTATTGTGCATCTGTGTGGGGCTTACAAAAGAGCAGTTAGGGGGGAATATTTTGGAGAGGGGCAATATGGGGGAATATTATGGAGAGAAGCTGTGTATGGGGACATTCTGGAAAGAGGCAGCGTGGGGGTATATTAAGGAGAGAGGCAGTGTGGGAGGTATTTTGGATAAGGGCAGTGTGGGGGGATACTTTGTGAAGGAAGCACAGTGATTATTTATTCAGGGGCACAGCATGGGAGATATTTATATTTATGGCGCAGTATAATACTTTTATTTTTAGAGGTGCTGTGTGGGGAAGTGCTGCTGAAGAATAAAGAGGGAGATCTTCAGAGACGAGCGGTGGGCACGAAACCTCATCATGGCGTCTGTACTGCGTGGAGACAAAAGGGATGGGAATGAATTATCACCAGTGACAACAGCAGCTTCCCTGATCCCCTCTCTGTAGAATAGGTCATCAGTATTAGGTCAGGGGGATGTGATTGTGTATCCCTGCACATCAGCTATGTGACCGCAGCATTATGTGACCGCAGCATTATGTGACCGCAGCATTATGTGGAGCGCAGCGTCCTCTTCATTATCTGCGAGACCCTGCTCTGTATATACAGCACAGACCACCAGTGATGAGAATGCACGTGTGTGTGATGGAGCCTACAATGTATAGACTCCTGGTGGTCTGTGTGTGTGTGTGTGTGTATATATAATATATATATATACAGTACAGACCAAAAGTTTAGACACACCTCATTCAAAGAATTTCCTTCATTTTCATGACTCTGAAAATTGTAGATTCACATTGAAGGAATCAAAACTATGAATTAACACATGTGGAATGAAATACTTAACAAAAAAGTGTGAAACAACTGAAAATATGTCTTATATTCTAGGTTCTTCAAAGTAGCCACCATTTGCTTTGATTACTGCTTTGCACACTCTTGGCATTCTCACTCATCACTAGTTACGAGTACTGAGCACCCGAGCATGGTAGTGCCCGCTCATCACTAGTTACAAGTACCGAGCACCCGAGCATGGTAGTGCCCGCTCATCACTAGTTACGAGTACAGAGTACCCGAGCATGGTAGTGCCCGCTCATCACTAGTTACCAGTACTGAGCACCCGAGCATGGT
The DNA here is from genome assembly GCF_048569485.1 of Anomaloglossus baeobatrachus. NCBI lineage: Eukaryota > Metazoa > Chordata > Amphibia > Anura > Aromobatidae > Anomaloglossus > Anomaloglossus baeobatrachus. Next base: position 257,741 of record NW_027441780.1, on the reverse strand, counting down.
AGTGCCCACTCATCACTAGTTACCAGTACTGAGCACCCGAGCATGGTAGTGCCCGCTCATCACTAGTTACCAGTACTGAGCACCCGAGCATGGTAGTGCCCGCTCATCACTAGTTACCAGTACTGAGCACCCGAGCATGGTAGTGCCCGCTCATCACTAGTTACCAGTACTGAGCACCCGAGCATGGTAGTGCCCGCTCATCACTAGTTACCAGTACTGAGCACCCGAGCATGGTAGTGCCCGCTCATCACTAGTTACCAGTACTGAGCACCCGAGCATGGTAGTGCCCACTCATCACTAGTTACCAGTACTGAGCACCCGAGCATGGTAGTGCCCGCTCATCACTAGTTACCAGTACTGAGCACCCGAGCATGGTAGTGCCCGCTCATCACTAGTTACCAGTACTGAGCACCTGAGCATGGTAGTGCCTGCTCATCACTAGTTACCAGTACTGAGCATGGTAGTGCCTGCTCATCACTAGTTACGAGTACTGAGCACCCGAGCATGGTAGTGCCCGCTCATCACTAGTTACGAGTACAGAGCACCCGAGCATGGTAGTGCCCGCTCATCACTAGTTACGAGTACAGAGCACCCGAGCATGGTAGTGCCCGCTCATCACTAGTTACCAGTACTGAGCACCCGAGCATGGTAGTGCCCGCTCATCACTAGTTACGAGTACTGAGCACCCGAGCATGGTAGTGCCCGCTCATCACTAGTTACGAGTACTGAGCACCCGAGCATGGTAGTGCCTGCTCATCACTAGTTACCAGTACAGAGCACCTGAGCATGGTAGTGCCCGCTCATCACTAGTTACGAGTACTGAGCACCCGAGCATGGTAGTGCCCGCTCATCACTAGTTACGAGTACCAATCACCAGAGCATGGTAGTGCCCGCTCATCACTAGTTAAAAATATCTAAAGACCACTTTTTTTTTTTTATTATTATTATTTCCCAATATGTAAAACATGGAATTGAAAGAAAGAGGGTGTACTTAGTTTTCTTATGAAAATATACAGTATATAAATTCCTCCATATCTTCATTAAAAGTCACTGCTAGGTGGCGCTATAGCGTAATATCTTCTTTATTAATAAATGTTCCTCTTGTAGGGAAGAAGTAAATAAAGCCTTTAAGGCAGTGGTGAATGCCCGGACAGCGTTATTAAAGAACATAAAATAGATATCGTCCTATCCCCTGACACACCCAGCACTAAAAGATTGTATCGGGGGTATGTGACACCCCCTTGTGGACAGTACACCGCCATATTTATGATACAGTATCGGCTGCATGCAGACACAGTGTGAACGCTTCCATGGTGACAGCTATGCACAGGCGGAGCCTGGATCGCTCCTCGGGGGCGGTTCTAGCCGTATAAGCACAATCAGGTTTCGTCGCCCCGATTTTACCTTCGTTATTTCCCTTTTGTTTTAGTCGTCGTGGAGGAAGGAGCAGAGTCAGGAGCGTAATCGGTGCAGATCGGATGAAGTTTATTGTGTTCATCCCCTATAGGACAGCATAATATCTAGAATGGACACCTATAGATTTTGGATTGTTTATTGCACTGGGGTATTCAGAGGCTTCTATAAGATCCCGAGAACTGCATGGAAAAATATACTGTGTGTAGAATATGGAGCGCCACTAGGTGTGGATGGACAGGAGCACCCAAAAAGAAAAATGTTGGTGTTTCACTTATTATATTTAAAGGGAATGTCCCATAAATAATAGATATCCACAGGATAGATGATAAATTCACCATCTCTGGGGGGTCTGACTGCTCGGATATTTAGGATGAGGCTCCCAAAGTGCCCTGTGTGAATGGAGCTGTACTGAGCATGTGCGACCACATATGTGTTTCCTGCCTTTAGGAGCGGTGGTCGCACAGACTCAGTGGCCTCTATAATGTATGGGGGCCTCCCGACTCTCCCCCTATTGAGGGAGCGATAAGGATCAGACAATTGAATAGCAACATACCTAATCCTTTTGTTCTTGGGGGAGATAAGTGGATGAAGAAGAAACGCATGCTCAATTGAGCTGAGCATGCACGTGTGAGGAGGGCGGGAGGGAAAGCTGTTGGCTTCACGAGTGTTCAGCCGTCATTGTGGGATCAATAATATACAAACCAGTATCATATTTAAAGAAGATAAAAGCACGGACCCCAGAGGCTTAGTTTTCGGGCTTCAGTTTGCCCCCCAGTAGGTTATATGCACAGGGGTAGACCAATATACATGATTGTCTCTACCCTCACCTGTCTACGGTTTATAGGTGGCAGTGAGGCTCAGCTTCTATTCTTTAATGGAGTTGAACTGTAATACCATTCATAACCTAAAGGCAAGGGTGGCGCTGTAGGTATCATTTACAACCCACTTTGACAAAGGCAGTTTTATGCATATTACTTCCTCTAGGGGGCACTAAATTGCTGACAAGGTTTATAGATTGCATGTCCTGCTTCTGTAACATTGAAGTTCTAGTATAGGAAACAGTCAGCATGACTGTCAGCAGACTCGCCCCTAATATCTCATCTCCCTGTGTCCCGCCTGCTCAGTGTCTGTATAGCGCTCACTCTGGTGATGTTATATTATGTGAAATGTTATCCTAGCTGTCCCCGCATTATAGGAGCTCATTTAAAGGGGTTGTCCACTACTTGGATGCCCTCTTTTGTTTTAATAACATCCCCCCCATTGCAAAATAAAAACATCCAGAGATGCCAGACCTCCTTTTATATCCCAAATTACTGGACCTAACACTGTACAGACCCTGAGCAAGGGGGACGCTGTGAGATTTCAGCTCTGAAGCCTGCAGAATTGTTAATTCAGCTCTGGAATATAACACTGGATTACTCAATAAGTATTTGGAGTGGGAGGGATCCCTATTCTGGGAACAACATTATCAGGACCCCCCCACTTCCCATCAGACTTCCTCGTTGTGCCAATCACAGATGTGGCCCCTGAGGACGTTCATTGAGCGTTTTGTTATATACAACCACTGGCAAAAATTATGCACTCACCTGGCTCTGAGGATGTCCATTCAGTTGTTTACTTTTGTTTAATAAAAGCCGATCACAGACGACACAAAACTAAAGTCATTTCAAATGGAACCTTTCTGGCTTTAAGAAACACTAAAAAAATCATGAAAACATAATTTGCAGCCAGTAACGGTTACTATTCATGACCAAACAGGGGGAAAAGTTATGGAATCACTCAATTATGAGGAAAAAATATTGGAATCACCCTGTAAATTTTCAGTCCCAAAACTAACACCTGCATCAAATAAGATCTGCTCGTTAATCTGCATCTAAAAAGGAGTGATCACACCTTGGAGAGCTGTTGCACCAAGTTTGACTGACATGAATCATGGCTCCAACACGAGAGATGTCAATTGAAACAAAGGAGAGGATTATCAAACTCTTAAAAGAGGGTAAATCATCACGCAATGTTGCAAAAGATGTTGGTTGTTCACAGTCATCTGTGTCTAAAATTTGGACCAAATACAAACAACATGGGAAGGTTGTTAAAGGCAAACATACTGGTAGACCAAGGAAGACATCAAAGCGTCGAGACAGAAAAGTTAAAGCAATAGATCTCCAAAACAGGAAATGCACAACAAAACAAATGAGGAATGAATGGGAGGAAACTGGAGTCAATGTCTGTGACTGAACTGTAAGAAACCGCCTAAAGGAAATGGGATTTACATACAGAAAAGCTAAACAATAAAAAAGATGACTGCCTTAAGAGAACATGTAAATCTCCACAGTCATTGATATGGGGCCGCATGTCAGGTAAAGGCACTGGGGAGATGGCTGTCATTACAACTTCAATAAATGCCCAAGTTTACATTGAAATTTTGGACACTTTTCTTATTTAATCAATTGAAAGGATGTTTGGGGATGATGAAATCATTTATCAAGATGATAATGCATCCTGCCATAGAGAAAAAACTGTGAAATCATTCCTTGAAAGAAGACATATAAGGTCAATGTCATGGCCTGCAAATAGTCAGGATTTCAATCCAATGGAAAATCTTTGGTGGAAGTTGAATAAAATGGTCCATGACAAGGCTCCAACCTGCAAAGCTGATCTGGCAACAGCAAATCAGAGAAAGTTGGAGCCAAATTGATGAAGAGTTCTGTTTGTCACTCATTAAGTCCATGCCTGCAAGCTGTTATAAAAGCCAGAAGTGGTGCAACAAAATACTAGTGATGTATTATAGGAGGGTTCTTTTGTTTGTTTTTCATGATTCCATAATTTTCGCCCCGGTTTGTTACTTTTCAAGACCAGTTACTGGCTGCACATTATGTTTTCATAATTTTTTTAGTGTTTCTTAAAGCCAGAAAGTTTCCATTTGAAATGACTTTAGTTTTGTGTCGTCTGTGATCGGCTTTTATTATACAAAAGTAAACAACTAAATGAACATCCTCAGAGCCAGGGGAGTCCAGAATTATTGTCAGGGGTCGTATAATGTATTGGATACTATATTGTGATATTTACCCCTCTGCACTTACACCTCACACGTCCTCATGAAATATAATGAGCTTTTGCCCTTTTTTCCCCATATCTTCTTATGTGGAAACCATCAGCAAGCAGGATATTCGCTTTCTTTTTACTCTGCTTTTGACTTGGATGAATGGACCCTGCAGCTCATTTTGTTGAATAATGTTTTATCTGACTTGCTTGAAATGTCAATTAAAGTCCTCCAGCAAAGGCCGGTGTGGGTGGGGATGGAGGGGTGGGGTGGTTGGTGGGGTGTGGGGTATCACCCACTATTGTTCTAAAAATCATCTTTTGCTGGAAAACCCCTGAAATTAGAATCACATCCCATTCACAGTATTAATCTCTACAATGAGGCCAAGTAAATGATCCTTCAGAATGAGCTGCCTACTTGTTGATGGTTTCCACACAGCAAAAAGATATTTCTTATTTTTAGATACCTGCAGATTCGTACAGCGATTCAATCGCACATACAGAAAATTGGAGTGAGGAAATGGATATCATCACTTCCTATGATAGGTATTCTAAAATCACAAGGACCTCGAGGCCTCATCTCAGCTATATATACTTACCTGTTGTCGGTGGGGGTGGAGTCGGACCCCTTGGCAGCCCAGGATAGATGGAAATCTCTAATTCCCTCTCTACAGGGAGAGGAATGGAAAACACCAATAAATGGGCAAAATCATATATTAGCTAACTCTAAAATAAGAACAATAACCTATAAAGAACAGAGTGAATAGCCAAAAGGTAGAATCAAATAATATCTTTATTGAAAAAATTAATCAGCAAGGTAAAAAAACTAACAAACAAAAAAAGGGGGAGGGGGAGGGGGATGAGCCATGAAAATTATTTCCATCCATAAGCAACCCAAAGGCACAATTGTATCACCAATACATAATGGATAAATATATATATATATGTATTTTGACCACTAGGGGTCCTCAATATAAGGTTAAATATTGCACTCCTCTCCAGTCAGTACATAAAGCAATAAATCAGATATGTGGGACAAATCCACCTGTGCAAATAAGGCAAGAAGTAGATAAAATGCACTATATGGGCTGTGTTGCAATAACGAACTAGAAAAGTATAAATGGCACTGCCAATGTATAATATATTGCACCAACCCAAAGATGATAAATAGCAGCAGAAAGATAATAGTTATTGCACTGACCCAAAGCACCGAAAACCAGCGGTTTTAGCAGCAACAGGACAAGTAATATTGCATTAGCCCGAGGTTCAAAGATGCAGCCATGAAAGCATGAGGAGGCCAAGGGATACAAAAGCAGCCATACGAACCAGTGTCAGGCTGCCAGAATAAAGTGCATGGAGCTTGGAGAAAATAAATACCCTAACGCACGTTTCGCCAGGTGCTTCTTCGTGAGGGTGAATATAGGGTGTATGTACTGGGTTTTTATAGTACTCACCATGCAGTGAAGTTAGCGCTGGCGTCCGTGACCCCAAACCGGAAGTTCATGACGCGGCGTCCAACGTCACTTCCCCCCGCTCTCAATGGAGAGGGGAGGGAGGTGAGTGTCAGGACGCGTTGTCATGGCAACCGGTACGTGAGTAACAAGACTCAGCGCACACTGCCGGATGTAACGGTGAACAATGATTCATAGCGTCCCTCCAAAGGGAGGGAGACAAGGAACCAGATATCACCAAGACAACCATATAAACAGTCAAAGATTACTTAAAGGAGGTTTAAAAAAAGTGGAGTCAAGCACTTAAAAAGAGGACAATGTACCAAGGAAAACATAACATTTAGATATCAATGCATAATATATATGACAAGTACATGTGAAAAATAATAATAACATAAACTAATAATACAAGGAGGTTTATATAAGGATATGGAAAGATAATAAAAAAATATATACATACACATACATATATATACACATATATGTATACATATACACACACACACATACACACACACACACACACACACACACACACATATATACACACGCATACATACATACTTAAAAAAACAAGTGTGTGAATAAATAAAAATAAATAGTGCAATAATAATATATGAGTGATAGTGTATAAATAATGAATTAATTATAATAGAAAAATATATCTTTAGTTTGAAATATATATTGAAAACCAACCAGTATAAAGTGAACAACTGGTGTGTGTGATTATAGATGCAAAAAAATCCAATAGTGAACAATTCTATTGTATCAATAAAAAGTGTATAAATATATGTGCATACATATGTATACACATATATCTGTATTTAGAGAACATATTTAATGTGTAAAAAATCGATACTATCCTAAATATTAGTGAAAATAAAATGTATCTATCCATACCTAAAGTGAAACAGAAAAATCACATAGTTTTTCAAATTGTATAAATAGGATCATATATCAAAAAAAAAAAATATATATATATATAGACATTGCTCCAAAAGTAGTTCTTCTTTTATTTCTCTCTTCTTTCTCATTCTTGGAAAAGTGCCTGGTCCTCCAACCGACAAATATTCCTCCTTGGAAAAAACATTTTCTAAGGGAAAAAAAGGTGAAATTGAATCCTAAAAAATTTTTTTTTAAAATTTTATTTTTAAAAAAAACTATAAAAGATATATAAAAAAATTAAAAAATGTAAAAACACACCCCTATAAGTGGTTTACAAGAAAGGGGCAAAGCTGAGTACTTCATTGAGGCCTTTAGGTTGAACACTATCAATAGTCATAATCCATCGTGATTCCAATTGTGATAACCTTTTCTTCATGTCACCGCCACGTTGATCTATAGGAATACAGTCGATCCCAAAAGCTTTCAAAAGATTCCCATTACATGCATGTGCTAATTTAAAATGCCTTGCCAAAGGTTTGAGAACTGAAATATCTGATATGTCAACAGCATGATTAATATCTCTGACATGTTCCCGTATGCGGACTTTGAGAGGTCGAGAAGTCAAACCCACATATACCTTGTTGCATGGACAATATGCGAAATAAACCACATGTGTGGTATTGCATGTTATATGCCTTGTGATCTTAAATTCCCGAAGGCCGTCCGTTGATGTAAACATAGTATTTTTCTCCATATTGGGACATGCAATGCACATACCGCATGGAAAGAAACCCCATTTGGGCCCTTTGGACCCAAATGTCAAAGAAGGTTTGGGTCCTGCATAATTGCTATGGGTCAGCAAATCCTTGAGGTTACTCGACCTCCTATATGTGATGGTAGGTCTACTTTTAATATATTTTGACAGAGTATTATCAGCTTGAATAATAGGCCAAAATTTATTGATAGCATTCGACACTTCCTTCCATCTACAATTAAAGGTGGAAATAAACCTCACCTCTTGTGTCGATTTCTCTCGTTGTCTAGGGCATAAAAGTTCTTCTCTTCTGCTCTTAACCGCCTATTGATATCCTCTTTTTATGCATCTTCCAGAGTATCCCCTTTCAGAAAAACGAGTGGCCAGCTCCGCAGCTTGTCTATGAAAAGTAGACCCGGAGGAACAAATCCGGCGTGTTCTCAGAAATTGACCTGTTGGGATATTCCGTATAAGTGCCTGTGGGTGAGAGGAAGACGCATGCAATAACGAATTTACTGCTGTGCTCTTTCTGAACACTTCCGTTTGTAGAATCCCATAGTCATCCTTGTCCACACGTACATCCAAAAAGTCAATGGTAGTTTGACTGTAGTGGGAAGTCAGCTTCACATTAATTTGATTATTATTAAGTTGTCCTATAAAGATCAACAAATCGTCTTCACTGCCTTGCCAAATCATGAATATATCATCGATATATCTTGTCCACATAAGGACACATTCAGCCAACTGTGTTGGATGGGACTGGAAAACTTCCCTTTCCCACAGCCCAAGGAACAAATTAGCATATGAGGGCGCAAAAGCTGCCCCCATAGCTGTTCCCTGGAGCTGTAGGTAGGGAACATCCTTGAACAAAAAGAAATTATGTCTGAGGGAGAAGTCAAGCAATGAAATCAGAAATGACTTGAAGGAAGATTCCATATTTGTGGTGTTCAAAAAGAACTGGACTGCTCCAATTCCATCATCATGACGAATTGACGTGTATAAGGATTCTACGTCCAGTACCACCAGCCACATACTATTATCTATTTGGATATTGGAAACTTTGTTCAAAAATTCATTTGTATCCTTCAAAAAAGAAGGTAAAGTTTCTACCAAGGGCTTTAAATGAAAGTCCGAGGAACTTACCCATAGTTTCACACAGACTGCCATTGCCAGAAACGATAGGCCGACCAGGAGGTGTCTTTGAATTCTTATGGATTTTAGGCAGTAAATACAGACACGCTGTCCGTGGACACTTGGGTAAAAGTCCTTCCTTGGTCTTCACATCGATTATTCCATCTTGAAGGGCAGTATCCAAAATTTCATGTAGTTCAATCTGAAAGGCAGAAGTGGGATTAAAAGTAAGCCTCCTATAGCAGTTCCCATCTTTTAGTTGTCTGAAGGCCTCTTTTTCGTAAAGATGGGTAGGCCACAAGACAACATTCCCACCTTTATCGGATGGTTTAATCACGACATTCTTAAGCTGTTTCAATTCTTTAAGGGCTTGTCTCTGGTCCAACGTAAGATTATCACCTCTGATTGATGTGGAAATTTTCTCCAATTCTTTAGTTACCAATTGGACAAACAGTTCTATATTAGGATACAATTTGAGAGGTGGGAATTTTTTAACCTTAGGAAAAATATATTTACCTGAAGGTGACACACTCTCTTGTTCGTCACATAGTTCTTCCAAAATATCTAAAGCCTCTTTTTCTTTTACAGTCCAAGTTAGGTCATCAGGTTTTTCATGAATCTTCTTTAGAACAAGCTTGCGGGCAAACAAATATAAGTCTTTCACTGTGGAGAAAAGGTTAAAACCAGAGGTTGGAGAAAAGGTAAGACCAAAACTGAGTACCTCAATCTGTGCAGGGGTTAGTTGGATATCAGAAAGATTAACCACCTGTAAGTTGGAATTAGGGGGGTTCCTTTTCTTCTTATAGGACCAATTATGATTTTTTGCCTTCCTCTTTCCAAGTCTGTTTGGATTGTCCGGTCTCCAATCCGAGGATTCTGAATCTTCCTCAGTGGAAGAGGCAGATGTAGGGATGTTATTTTTGTTATTGATCATATTTTTCTGTTGACGTGGTTGATGCCACCTATAAACACGTTGTTGTTCATAGTCTTGTATGTCCCTCTGGAATTTACCAGTTTTATGGTCTTTAAGTTCCTTTTCCCACACCCCATGTTGTAGTTCAATGTCATTCTTAAGAGTTTCCATAGAAGAAGTAGACAAACCTTCATTGAGTTTCCTTTTACTTTCCTCTATCTCAATTTCCACACTCTCAATTGTCTTAGTGTTAATTTCAATTAATAACTGTATTAGAGATCTGGAACAATTATTACAAACATCTTCCCACCTAGAGCGAAAAGTGGAATCTTCAACAGGAAAGGATGGTAAGATTTCGACACGTAAGCCTCTTGGGATTAAATTTTTGGCTAGATAGTTCTCAAGGAATGCTTTGCTCCACCAGATACGGAGCAGTTTCTTTAATAAGTACTTAAAAGTACTTTTGACCTCACCAATGCGTCCATTACCACTGATCGTATTCATGGCATTATCCCCATTAAAAATGGAGTCAATACTAGACTTCCATACATCTTCTCTGGACTTGATGTCCATACTGGCCTTGGATACTGTAAAAATACAGAAAACAGGAAAACACCAATAAATGGGCAAAATCATATATTAGCTAACTCTAAAATAAGAACAATAACCTATAAAGAACAGAGTGAATAGCCAAAAGGTAGAATCAAATAATATCTTTATTGAAAAAATTAATCAGCAAGGTAAAAAACACTAACAAACAAAAAAAGGGGGAGGGGGATGAGCCATGAAAATTATTTCCATCCATAAGCAACCCAAAGGCACAATTGTATCACCAATACATAATGGATAAATATATATATATATATATATATATATATATATATATATATATATGTATTTTGACCACTAGGGGTCCTCAATATAAGGTTAAATATTGCACTCCTCTCCAGTCAGTACATAAAGCAATAAATCAGATATGTGGGACAAATCCACCTGTGCAAATAAGGCAAGAAGTAGATAAAATGCACTATATGGGCTGTGTTGCAATAACGAACTAGAAAAGTATAAATGGCACTGCCAATGTATAATATATTGCACCAACCCAAAGATGATAAATAGCAGCAGAAAGATAATAGTTATTGCACTGACCCAAAGCACCGAAAACCAGCGGTTTTAGCAGCAACAGGACAAGTAATATTGCATTAGCCCGAGGTTCAAAGATGCAGCCATGAAAGCATGAGGAGGCCAAGGGATACAAAAGCAGCCATACGAACCAGTGTCAGGCTGCCAGAATAAAGTGCATGGAGCTTGGAAAAAATAAATACCCTAACGCGCGTTTCGCCAGGTGCTTCTTCGTGAGGGTGAATATAGGGTGTATGTACTGGGTTTTTATAGTACTCACCATGCAGTGAAGTTAGCGCTGGCGTCCGTGACCCCAAACCGGAAGTTCATGACGCAGCATCCAACGTCACTTCCCCCCGTTCTCAATGGAGAGGGGAGGGAGGTGAGTGTCAGGACGCGTTGTCATGGCAACCGGTACGTGACTTGGATGAATGGACCCTGCAGCTCATTTTGTTGAATAATGTTTTATCTGACTTGCTTGAAATGTCAATTAAAGTCCTCCAGCAAAGGCCGGTGTGGGTGGGGATGGAGGGGTGGGGTGGGGGGTGGGGTATCACCCACTATTGTTCTAAAAATCATCTTTTGCTGGAAAACCCCTGAAATTAGAATCACATCCCATTCACAGCATTAATCTCTACAATGAGGCCAAGTAAATGATCCTTCAGAATGAGCTGCCTACTTGTTGATGGTTTCCACACAGCAAAAAGATATTTCTTATTTTTAGATACCTGCAGATTCGTACAGCGATTCAATCCCACATACAGAAAATTGGAGTGAGGAAATTGATATCATCACTTCCTATGATAGGTATTCTAAAATCACAAGGACCTCGAGGCCTCATCTCAGCTATATATACTTGCCTGTTGTCGGTGGGGGTGGAGTCGGACCCCTTGGCAGCCCAGGATAGATGGAAATCTCTAATTCCCTCTCTCTACAGGGAGAGGAATGGGAAGAGATATTGCAATCTCCGACTGCGGTATCCCCGTCGGTTAATAATAAGTTGATTCAATGCTACATTGTCCACCAGGCATACCTTACTCCAACTCGATTATTTAGTATGGGCCGTTCTCGTACATCGGAGTGCCCGAGGTGTCATCTCTCAGGGGCAAATTTCATACATATGATCTGGAGCGGTCCTAATATATCCTCGTACTGGCGGGGAGTGACATCTCTGCTGACATCGATTGTGTCGATTCTTGTTTTGTGTGACCCTTTGATATGCCTGTTTGGGGTGGTGGAGGAAGAATCCTGGGATCATTACATGACAATATTCCTCAGAGAGGCATGGTTTCTGGCTAGGAAATTGCTAGCTCTGAGGTGGATGGGAGATTCGAATCCAACTGTGCGGTCCTGGGTTAAACTAGTCAATGCAACCATAGTCTATGAGCGGGTGGTATATTATAATAGGGGGTGCCCGGGAATATTTAACAAAATCTGGGGTTTGTGGAATTCTTCTCCAGACACACTTGCGGAGGTTTGAGGGAGATTATGTGGATAATGGTGGTTTCCGTTAGATGTTGGGATATGAAACACTGTCCAATGGTATATTGAGGTATAATAATGCAATGTGGCTGCTGTTCTTTCTTCCTTTTTCTATTCCTCTTTCTATCTTGTTTTCAAAATATGGTCATGCTGATAGTTAGAGCTGTTTTTATGCTCAATATAAAATTATATATATATATGCAAATGATAAGAAGTGTGGATAATAACATTGTTCTATCTTAAGTGCTAAAGATATTATGGACTTTATATGACTGTTCATTGTTATATTAAAATATTACTATCTATATACTGAGCTATCTTTATATGGCAAATGTCAGTTGTACCATGTTTGAAATTGTTAATAAAACGAAGTTAAAAAAAAATAATTCCAATGGTACACTAGGTAGAAAAAGAGCAAGCACTCACCGGTTTTTGCTGTGTGAATCAATGGACCTTTAATCGTGCATGGAAGTTACATGTGGCAAGCGGGGAGGGGGTGAGACAGGACAGCACATTTAGACGTCGGCCGTTTCTCACTCTATAGTAGTGCTTCAACGGGTCTAACAAATTCTGACATCACATCCTGCATATTTAAATCAGCGGTTCACGCTAACATCAGAAGGGAATTAAAAATCTTAATTAAAAACAACCATTACCAAAGCGGTGATGCATATCAAAAAAGAGTGCGATGTAGGGCGGGCAACGGATTTATATGTTCTGAATATGTTTTAATATATATTATATTACTAACCCAAAAAAAACAATTAGATCATTTTTATCATTAAAGCCGATTTGGCTCATAGCATTATATTTAATGATGTAATGGGCTTCTCTGCGTAACAGTAATCTATGTGTATCACCTCCTCCTGCTGGTGGTTCAACCAATTCCAGCCCAGCAAAGGTTAATAAATTACAGTCAGCATTGTGTGCCATTTTCATATGATTGATTAATTTATTGGCACCAATCCCTTAAGTTATGGATTTGCGATGTTCTCTGAATCGTATAAACAGTGGTTTAATTGTTTTACCGATGTAAAATAGCCCACATAGGCAAAAAACAATATAGACCACCATTTTGGTGCGGCATGTGATTAATTGTTTTGTTACATGCCATACATCGCCCACTTTGAAAGATTTTTCAGTATGAAACTTACAGAATGAACAAGATCCACATTTGTGGTGATATAGAAGGGTTAATAGTTTCTCTATTTCTTTATTAAAGATATTTTATTGTTCCATTAGTAAGTATATCTGATGGTAGTTCATAGTCATTATGGAGCCTTCGGAATTAGGGTACCTTCACACTTTAGCGACACAGCAGCGATCCCACCAGCGATCTGACCTGGTCAGGATCGCTGCTGCATCGCTACATGGTCGCTGGTGAGCTGTCAAACAGGCAGATCTCACCAGCGACCAGTGACCAGCCCCCAGCCAACAGCGACGTGCAAGCGACGCTGCGCTTGCACGGAGCCGGCGTCTGGAAGCTGCGGACACTGGTAACTAAGGTAAACATCGGGTATGGTTACCCGATGTTTACCTTAGTTACCAGCGCACACCGCTTAGCGTGTGCAGGGAGCCGGCACTGGCAGCGTGAGAGCTGCGGAGGCTGGTAACAAAGGTAAATATCGGGTAACCACTTTGGTTACCCGATGTTTACCTTGGTTACAGCTTACCGCAGGCTGTCAGACGCCGGCTCCTGGTCCCTGCACATTCAGGATTGTTGCTCTCTCGCTGTCACACACAGCGATGTGTGCTTATCAGCGGGAGAGCAACAATAAAAAAACGAACCAGGGCTGTGTGTAACGAGCAGCGATCTCACAGCAGGGGCCAGATCGCTGCTCAGTGTCACACACAGCGAGATCGCTAATTAGGTCACTGCTGCGTCACAAAAACCGTGACTCAACAGCGATCTCAGTAGCGATCTCGCTGTGTGTGAAGCACCCCTTAGAGACAAGCTCAAGGATTATTATTGTCTCTAAATGTTCTTCTTATCTTCTTCATATCTCATATGCATGACTCTACATTTCTGTTTTGCTAAAACTTAAAGGTCATATGAGCAACTTGTAAAGTCCAGCTAGAAGCCTTTTTTGCAATATCACATTGATCTGTAAATGGTATAAATAAACTGTACCTTAGCTGATTAAACGGAAAATTGATCATGCTCACATGAATGCAGGTCTTTTCTCCGAGCGCTCGATCTTGATTAGGTCTGAAGAGGCCTAATTCAGAGGACCTCACTGGTGATCCCATAAGCTGACTTGTGACAAAACAGAACAGCTACAACAGTGGTTACCCACAGGACCAAGATGATGAAGCCAGGTACGATGGGGGACATAGCGTTTTCTCACTAGAATATCTCCTATATTTTTGGTGCGCCTGTAAGTGATTAACGGTCTATTTTTAGCAATATCTGCTAGCTCTTTTTTCTTTTTCAATAATATGCCAGTTTTTATTTATGACTGATCTAATGATTCTGTCCATTGGACCATATTTAAAGTTAAATAGAAACCGTTCTGGCGCCTTTGTGTTTTTTCTGATCACTTTTGTTATATAGGCGTTTCTGTTCTCTGTTATCTAGAGAAGTTCTTTCCCTCGCCTGTTCCTGTGCCAACAAAATCTCTGCCTGTGGGTAGCCACGTTCCAGAAATCTTGGCTTTAGATCGACAATTTGTTCATCCAGTTTTTCTGGGTCATTGTTGATTCTGTATACCCGCAAAAACTGGCTGAATGGAATAGATTTAAGGACATGCATTGGATGAGCACTTTTGTGATGTAGCAGTGTATTTACCGCTGTGGGTTTTCTATATAATTCGCGCTTAATTGTTCCCTCCATAACAGATAACCTTACATCTAGGAATTCAATGCTTTGATCGCCTTTTGTATGAGTAAAAAACATATTATATTTGTTTTTATTCAAATAACTCACAAATGCTTCTAGATCACTACTGCTGCCATCCCATATAATTAATACATCATCCACAAATCGTAGGTATTTTTTGATGTATTTTATATAAGGATTTGTGATACTGTAAAGTTCTTCTTCTACTGTAGCTAGAAATAAATTCGCTAATGTACAGGCGACTGGTGTCCCCATAGCTACTCCGCTATGTTGGAGGAACCAGGAATTCCCGAATTTGAAGGCGTTATGAGCAAGTATAAACAGTAAAGCCTCTTCATTAAATTTGGTTTGAGCTGGATTTTTCCCTATTTTATTGAGTCTGTCTATGATTACCTCTACACCAAGTTGTTGTGGAATTCTGGTAAACAGGCTTTCAACATCCAGGGAGACCCATTTAAAGGAGGTTTGCCACTCAAAATGTTCCAATTGTTGCACTAAATGGCCTGTATCCCTTACAAAAGAGGGGTTACAGGCTAGAAGTGGGTGTAATAACCAATCTAGGTATTTTGATAGTGGTTCTGTGAGTGAGCCCACCCCCGAAACAATGGGTCTCCCTGGTGGTGTTGTTAAAGATTTATGTATTTTGGGGACTGAATACCAGTGAGGTTTGTTTGGGAACGGAGGCAGCAGTTTTTCTGCTCTATTCTTCGTTAGAAAACCTGATGAAACCTGTCTATTTAACATGGCACGCAGTTTTTCTTTAAATTTTATTGTGGGGTCGCTACTTAGAGCTCTATATACCGTATTTTTCGGACCATAAGACGCACTTTTTTCCCCCCAAATGTTGGGGGAAAGTGGGGGGTGCGTCTTATGGTCTGAATGTGGCTGCAGGGAATGTGGGTGCTGCAGTGGAGAGGGTCATCGGGGGTACGAGCAGGCTGTAGCAGCCTGCCGTGACCACGTGGACCCGCTCATTTAATATGCACGCCCATCCCCCGCCCATCATCCCTCAGCGCTGAAACAGGCACTGACAGGTGGGCCAGATGATGGTTGGGGGATCCGCGCATAACTAACAGCCGGCCCGCATGATCACCCCTGGCAACTACGGCCTAGAGTGATCATGTGCGGCTGTATTCACTGCTCCCCGCGCATCATCATCAGCGCAGGGAGCAGTGAATCAGTGTACAGTACTCACCGTTCCCCTGCAGCATCGCTTGTCCTCCCGTCTGTGCCAGCGGCAGCGCCGCTGAGTGGAGCCGTCCCCGTTACCCTGCTGCATTGCGATCATCTCCTGTGTCTGTGACGGCGGCTGGGTGGAGACTAGCGGTGCGCACAGCGATGACGTCATTGCTGTGCGCACGCGTCCACACGCACCCGCCGGCACAGACACAGGAGATGATCATGATGCAGCAGGGTAACGGGGACGGCTCCACTCAGCGGCGCTGACACAGACGGGAGGACGAGCGATGCTGCAGGGAGTGAGGTAAGGTGAGGTGAGTATGAACGTTTATTTTTTTTATATGCCACAGGATGCAGCCATACACCAGGATGGGGGTATATTATGAGCAGGATGGGGTCATGTGAGCAGGATGGGGTCATGTGAGCAGGATGGGGTCATGTGAGCAGGATGGGGTCATGTGAGCAGGATGGGGTCATGTGAGCAGGATGGGGTCATGTGAGCAGGATGGGGTCATGTGAGCAGGATGGAGTCATATAAGCAGGATGGAGTCATATAAGCAGGATGGGGTCATATAAGCAGGATGGAGTCATATAAGCAGGATGGGGTCATATGAGCAGGATGGGGTCATGTGAGCAGGATGGGGTCATATGAGCAGGATGGGGGTATATTGCAGGATTCGGCCATATGCCATGATGGGTTATATAGCAGGATGCGGCCATATGCCAGTATATAGCAGGATGCGGCCATATGGCAGGATGACGGTATATAGCAGGATGAGGGACATATACTGTATATACAAGGCAGGAGGATCATTACCAGGATGCGGCACCTTAGTAGAGAATTTGGGGACATTACCCCCATAATAGTGTCAACAGATCCTCGCCCCATAACAGTGTGTCATGACCACATTTTTTGCTTAAAATTTTATTTTCCTCCTCTAAAACCAGGGTGCGTCTTATGGTCCGCTGCGTCTTATAGTCCGAAAAATACGGTACATCTCTGTTTAACTGTGATAACGCTTCCTTCAGGTAACAATCTGTATTCAACAACACAGTAGCACCCCCTTTATCTGCTCTTCTGACCGTGAGGTTTTTTAGAGACTGTATTTTTTTAAGAGCATTTTTTTCAGCTGGTGACAAGTTATCTGGTAGGGAGGGATACTTAATAGAGCGAATTTCTCGTAGTACAATCTCCTGGAACAGGTCAATATTATTGCCCCTCCAGCAAAAAAAGAAGAAGAGGAAAGAGTCTCATTAGAAATTTCTGTGTCGGTGCGGTCAGTCGAAAGGTCTATGTTATCATCTGTTAAACTTAGCAATAAGGCTAGGTTCGCACACTGCGTCTTTTTGACGCTGCGTTTTTGGCCGCTAAAAACGCACAAAAACGCACCTGGGTCGAAAAAACGCATGAAAAAACGCATGCGTTTTTGCCGCGATTTGGTGCGTTTTTGGCTGCATTTTGCTGCGTTTTTGATCTCTGCGTTTTGCTGCGTTTTTCCAAGGCATTGCATGGGGGGAAAACGCAGAAAAACGCAGGAAAGAACTGACATATCCATTTTTTTTTTTTACTCAAAAACGCAGGTAAAAAAACCAGATGTGTGCGGACAGCAAAAATGAAAACTCATAGACTTTGCTGGGGAAGCCTGCAGTTTTGAGGCCAAAAACGCACCCGAAAAACGCCGCGAAAAACGCACTGTGCGCACATAGCCTTACATTGTTTCCGATTTTAAGATTTTTGATTCTGTATTAGGGTAAGTTCACACAGTGCGTTTTTCGCGGCGTTTTTGCGCAGTTTTCGGGTGCGTTTTTGCTCAGAAAACTGCATGACTTTGCTTCCCCAGCAAAGTCTATGAGTTTTCATTTTTGCTGTCTGCACACAGCGTTTTTTTTCAGCTGCGTTTTTGTGGTGCCACAAAAACGCAGCATGTCAATTATTCCCGCGTTTTTCACTGCGCTTTTCATCCATTGAGTGCAATGGGATGTTGAAAGACGCAATGAGAAACGCAAATAGCTGCGTTTTGGTGCGTTTCTAAGACCAAAAACGCAGCTATAAACGCAGGAGGTGGGTAGTAAAGTGACATGTACAGGAAGAGGATTCCTTCTGTCAGTAAACACAGAAGCGTGAATCCTCCCGGTACCGTCACCGCCGCGTCCACCTCCAGTCCTGTGCATGTATGCTGCCATGCGGCGCCATGTCTGGGCGGGAGGTGGAAGCGGCTGCGAAAACAAAAGTTAACAGTAGAAAAAAATAAAAAAGTTATACTCACCTGTCTGCAGACTCCCGGTGCCATGCCCGCTCCCATCTCCTCTTACGGTATCGCCGCCCCCGCTCCGGCTGTGTGCAGACGGCTGGGACACCTCCGATAGATGCAGGACCTGGCGATGGATCACCTGATGCAGTCACCTGACGCATCAGGTGATCATAAGTATCGCGGTGACGCGGGCACCCGGCCGGTTTAAGCTATCAGCGGATGCGTCAGGAGACTTCATCCCTGATTACCGGCAGCTGCTGCAGCGATCGGACAGGATCAGACTCCCACCCCATCGCTCCAGGAGCTGCCGGTAATCAGCACATAAGTGAGTATTTTTTTTTTGCACCGATGCATCTGCTGATTGTATAAACGGCTTTTATACAATCAGCTGATGTGTGATGTGCTTCAACCCCTAGAACCTGACACATCATCTGATCGCTTTGCCTTCCAGCAAACCGATCAGATGATATTGGATCCGGATTGGACGGCGCGGGACCCTTGACCCAGGATTACTGCGGAGGGGGGTTCTTTATTTCAATAAAGATGGAGTCACTAATTGTGTTGTGTTTTATTTCTAATAAAAATATTTTTCTGTGTTGTGTTTTTTTTATCTTTACTAGAAATTCATGGTGGCCATGTCTAATATTGGCGTGACACCATGAATTTCGGGCTTAGGGCCAGCTATACAGGTAGCCCTAACCCCATTATTACCCAGCGAGCCACCCGGCATCAGGGCAGCTGGAAGAGTTGGATACAGCGCCAGAAGATGGCGCTTCTATGAAAGCGCCATTTTTTGGGGTCGCTGCGGGACTGCAATTCACAGCGGGGGTGCCCAGAAAGCATGGGCACCCTGCACTGTGGATTCCAATCCCCAGCTGCCTAGTTGTACCCGGCTGGACTCAAAAATTGGGCGAAGCTCACATCATTTTTTTTTTAAAATTATTTCATGAAATTCATGAAATAATTTAAAAAAAAGGGCTTCCCTATATTTTTGGTTCCCAGCCGGGTACAAATAGGCAGCTGGGGGTTGGGGGCAGCCCGTACCTGCCTGCTGTACCCGGCTAGCATACAAAAATATGGCAAAGCCCACGTCATTCTTTTTGTTTGGGGGGGCAAAGAAATCCTGCATACAGTCCTGGAAGGAGGATGCTGAGCCTTGTAGTTCGACAGCTGCTGTCTGCTCTCCTGCATACGCTATTGGATGGAGGATGCTGAGCCTTGTAGTTCGACAGCTGCTGTCTGCTCTCCTGCATACACTATTGGATGGAGGATGCTGAGCCTTGTAGGTCTGCTCCCCCTGACTCTCCCTCAAGCATACAGTCTTGGGTGGAGCATGCTGAGCCTTGTAGTTCTGCAGCTGCTGTCTGCTCTCCTGCATACACTATTGGATGGAGGATGCTGAGCCTTGTAGTTCTGCAGCTGTCTGCTCTTCTGCATACACTAGTGGAGAATGAAGAACACATTGAAGAAGGAAATGACATCAGACCTTTTTTTTTTGTTCACTGATAAAAAACGCATAAAGACGCAGTGAGCAAAAACGCAGCAAAACGCAGCAAAAAAACGCACCAAATCACGGCAAAACGCGTGCGTTTTTTGCCGCGGGTGCGTTTTTGGGCGCAAAAAACGCAGCGTCAAAAAAACGCAGTGTGTGAACCTAGCCTTATTGTAACAGAAACCTATAGGGTCACTGCTACATTGCCTTTCTCTTGACCGCACTGGAATAACATCTCTTTTCCTTTCTGTTTCCTTGGAGGAAAAAAACTTTTTTAGATGGAGTTTACGACAAGCTTTATAAAGATCAATCTCGAAGTCCACCACATCGAAGGGTTCAGGGACGCAAAAATTGAGACCCTTTTCCAGTACCGCCATCATGTCATTGTCCAAGATATGGTTGGTTAGGTTGTAAACTTTGTTTTATCGGTACCGTCAGGCTCTCCAAGCCACTTTCTTTCTCTTCCCTGCCAAGGGGATGCTTGTGCTTGCCCTGGCATCTTCTCGTGCATTTTCTAAAGGGTGCATTTGTTCTTTAGTTGCGGCATCTTCACTGAATCTTTTTTTGCGGTGGTGGTTCATCAGGGCCACTTGAATCTGAGTCCGTTGTCCAAGCTGTTTTTTTGTAAGCATTTTTTTGTGGAAAATTTAGAAAACCTCTTCCTAGATTTATTTTTCCTCAGAAAAGATGCATTGTCCGGATTTCTATTCCAGGTAAAAATATTGTTGGTCTCAGTCGGCCTTATCTCGCAAAAAATTCTCCTTTTTGCGTTCTTTAACCACTGTTTGAAAGGGAATTAATTTTTTATCCTAGTTGCTCAGGAACAAGCTCCATTGTTCTTTTATAATTCTGGACTCTAGTTCCTGCCTGAGCCTATGAGCTCAGCTGTAACCGCTTCATGCTCATGTTCATTCTTCTGCAGGACTATATCCAGGAATTGTAAGGAGCTGTTTGCACTTGTTCCCAGAGCTTTTTAAAATTCATATCTTCCTGATAAAAAGAAATTGCCTTCATAACTCTCAGTCCCCGGGGCACTCGATTGCATTGATGAGCACTAAAGCTCTGGAACAGAAAATCACCAACCTTGCAGAAAAGGAAATTTCTTTATTCTGGTCAGCACAATCCCTCCGGGCATATAAAGAATGCAAATAAAATACCCCCGAGGGGGCGACTTCAGTTGTAATGTCAGCCCTTTTGCAATGATCCGTAGAATCCATGGGCTGGAGGAAATCTTTTCCCATGCAGGAAGGAAGAGGGAGAGCCTCCCCCCCCTTCACTGGGATGGTAGCGTCATTGAGGGCCTTGTGGCAGGGTAGAGGATGGTGGACCAAACATAATCCTGAGGACCTCTTCCCTCTATCCTTCCAGGAGTCCTGGTCTCTGGGAGGCTCCTTATGGAAAATTGCTTCCTCCGAAA
Source organism: Anomaloglossus baeobatrachus (assembly GCF_048569485.1). NCBI lineage: Eukaryota > Metazoa > Chordata > Amphibia > Anura > Aromobatidae > Anomaloglossus > Anomaloglossus baeobatrachus. The sequence goes on along the minus strand of NW_027441780.1, from coordinate 236,369 downwards.
CTGACAACTACGAGGGAATGGAGTTCTTACATCTGGAAATCCTTGTTTCTTGTTAGCTGCTTTGGACAGAAGGTCATCCAGCTGTGATCCAAACAAAAAGTCTCCTTCACAAGGTATCCCGCATTGTCTGTTCCTGGACTGTATGTCTCCCTTCCAGCATTGCAACTAGAGGGCCCATCTGGCTGTATTGGAAAGAGCTGCTACCTTTGCAGATAATTTGAGCGAGTCGATGGAAGCATCCGCTAGAAGTCTGCCGCCCCCTGTATACGTGGAATTGAGTAAATAATGTCCTTACTAGACACGGTACCTTTAAGTTAGTCTTCTAATTGTTGGACCCAGACCATTATGGACCTTGTTACACATGTACCTGCCACCGCCGGGCGAAGAGCTCCTGCTGCAGCCTTCCAGGTACCACGGACCTGCAATCCAAGCCTCCAACATGAGGTCTTGTGTGGATTCAGGATCTTTATCATCCACCAGCCCCATAGTGGAGTGGACAGCTTTCACTAGGGGTGTCACCTCAGAGGATGGGAAGCATAGTCTGCCGTCCACGTCTGAGGAAGATGAGGAGTGCAAGGATGAGGAAGATGAGGCAGGTGACAATTTTCTGGAACCCCGTTCAGAGACGCCTGATTTATCTGAAGTTCCCCCATCTTACCTAGTAGATTGTTTATGTTTCCCTGACTTCAGCACGGATAATATATCTCAACTCAGCCCTGAGGCTTGGGGCGTCCGTACATAAACCAAGACCAGAGAAGAGGAATAGATGCAGTTTCCTTCTACTAAGATTACCCTGGGGGGGTTTTTTGCTCAGCTTGTATGGCTGATAATAGAGAACAATAGGTGTTAGTTTCCATATTACAATAGCTTCCTTCCTAGCCTGCTAAGGGTGACAATACAGAATAGTGGATGTGGTTCCCCCATATTATAACAGCCTTTTCTTGGTTAGAAATAGCTGACAACAGAGAATAAAAGCAGTAGTAATCCCACATTATAACAGTTATTCTATGACTTGTAAAGATTGACAACAAAGGATAGTAGTTGCAGCCTTTCTATACCAATAACAGTTGTTTATAATGGCTGACAACAGAGAACAATAGAAGCAGTCTTTCTGGTGCTGAGGGATTCGCTTATTTACACTTGACAACATCTGGAATGATATCATTATAAACTATGTATTTTTGTTCACACCTAGAGTGTCAAAATTGTATACTAAGCCCTTCGTGGTAAAATTTATTTTATTTTAATTTTATTTTTTTTTAACAGTGCCTGTAATTTGCTTTGGGATTGTTTGGCCAGGCACCCCCCATCCTCAGTCAGCTGCTTCCACTCAGCCTTTTGAAGAGGACGGTAACCACCTGATCCACACAGCCCAGTCTGGACCAGAACTGAGAATCACAAGTGATACAACAGTCCAAGCCTTCCACTATAGCCAGGGTTACAGGTGCACCACAACACCCAGCAGCCCCTTTTGTTTTTTTGCTCTGTCTTGTCTTAATGAACAATCAGTCTACAACAGATGTTCTCACTTGGACACTGATTCCCTGAGACATGTTCATGTTTCCTCTTATAAATTGAGCATACATATTTGTCCATGTTGCCTAAGAATAAGGACCCTGTTCTAGAGTCCGAAACATGTCAGGATTTGGTCATATTTTTTAATTTTGTATATAATTTCGACATTATGATCTAAATAAAACAGAACTATTTGATACAGGTGGGACAAGGCCCCCTTGGTAATCTGAGGATAGACTGTCCTTGTAAACCCCACAATTCCAATGATTCCTCTTAGAGGTACTTCCTGAAGAAAGAAGGGAACATAGGGGGGAGACTTTTAAAATAATGAAATGCTGCAGCACACACTCACCCCCCCAAGATGGCGGATCTGGTACCGGTTGCGGAGGCAGTTTATGACTTCCAGATTTGGATTTCTCAGACCCCCCGAAATGTCGACTTGCCGGACTGAACGGACTAGCCCTGCCGGAGGAGCGCTCCCCTTGCTGCCCTGGGATCTGTATGCTGGTCCAGCACATCCTGCTCTGGTGGAGAGTTATCTTCCATCCTGAATAGGGGAGAAGTCATAGTCACCAGAATGCAGCGAAGGTAACTCCTCATACCTCATTGGTTAAAATTTCCCGCCCGAAATCCGTTCACTGGGCGCCGCCATCTTGGAACACCTTGCGCATGCGAGGTGATGAACTTCCGGTGCCGCGTCGCTTCCTCTTCACTCCGGCGTTCCGTCAGCAGGGCGCCCATCTCGCACTCTCCGTGTGAGGATCACATAGCCTGGGGCGACGCAGAGCCGAGCTCCTGCTCCAGGCCCGCGCCCCACCACCGCAGACAGCCGAAGCCCTGGGGAGGTGCATCCAGGCCCGAATGCCGGCTTTTGGTAAGAAACCAAACTTCCACACCGGATCAGACCTGGGAGATTCCGTGGGTTGTCCCATCAGGACAGGAAACCAAACTGATGCAGAGGAGAGGTAGCCTTTTTATCAGTGGGTTTCCTGTACTGATGTGGGCGGAACCTATCTCTCAGGTGGTGCTGTCATAGGCGAAAGGGAAAATAGACCTTTTTGACAAAATAAAGAACAGTTTATTTACAGACAGCAAAATGAAGCTTAGAAGGAATAGAACACCCTACACCCTACCAACAGTAAAGCATGGTGGAGGATCAATAATGCTATGGGGTTGCTTTGCTGTGTTTGGTACTGGAGGCCTTGACCGTACCACAGGATCTTGAAATCAGATAATTATCAAGAGATTTTAAAGCAAAATTTACTACCCAGTGTAAGGGGTGCTTCACACACAGCGAGATCGCTGCTGAGATCGCTGCTGAGTCACGTTTTTTGTGACGCAGCAGTGACCTAATTAGCGATCTCGCTGTGTGTGACACTGAGCAGCGATCTGGCCCCTGCTGTGAGATCGCTGCTCGTTACACACAGCCCTGGTTCGTTTTTTTATTGTTGCTCTCCCGCTGATAAGCACACATCGCTGTGTGTGACAGCGAGAGAGCAACAATCCTGAATGTGCAGGGAGCAGGAGCCGGCATCTGACAGCCTGCGGTAAGCTGTAACCAAGGTAAACATCGGGTAACCAAGGTGGTTACCCGATATTTACCTTCGTTACCAGCCTCCGCCGCTCTCACGCTGCCAGTGCCGGCTCCCTGCTCATGTGGCTGCAGTACACATCGGGTAATTAACCCGATGTGTACTGTAGCTAGGAGAGCATGGAGCCAGCGCTCAGTGTGCGCGGCTTCCTGCTCTCTGCACATGTTGCAGCACAGCGACGCGTGTCGTTATGATCGCTGCTTCGGCTGCTGTGTTTGACAGCTAAGCAGCGATCATAACAGCGACTTACAAGGTCGCTGTTATGTCACAGAAAATGGTGATGTAACAGCAACGTCGTTGTCGCTGTCGCTTAGTGTGAACCCAGCTTAAGAAAACTTTGAGTTGAAGATCATGGGTAAGACAATCACCCAAAGCACACATCCAAAAGCACACAGGAATGGTTAAAAAAGAAAAACTGTACTGTTTTAAAATGGCCAGCAATGAGTCCTGACATCAATCCCATTAAAAATCCCTGGGGTGAGCTGAAACCTGCCATTGGGAAAAAGAACCCAGCTTCAACAAACTGCAAAGGAAGAGTGGGAGAAAATACCAGTGGACAAGTGCAAGAGGCTTATATATCGCTACAAAAAACATCTGGAGGCTGTCATCAATGGCAAAAGGTGTGCAACTAAGTCTTAATTAGGGGTACAACTAAGTGTTAATTAGGGGGGCCTTTATTCGGTTTCTTCTTTGAAATTGCAACATGTAAGTTGACGAAACAATGTTTTATTGTTGTATTACTTTGGACCACTAATTCTTATTATTTATTATTATAGCGCCATTTATTCCATGGCGTTTTACAAGTGAAAAGAGTATAAACATAAAAACAAGTACAACAATTATCAACAGTACAAAACACACTGGTATAGGAGGAGAGAAGACCCTGCCCTCGAGGGCTCACAGTCTACAGGGAATGGGTGAGGGTACAATAGGTGAGGACAGAGCTGGTTGCGCAGTGGTGTACTGGACTGAGGGCTATTGTAGGTTGTAGGCTTGTTGGAAGAGGTGGGTCTTCAGGTTCCTCTTCAAGCTTTTCATGGTAGGAGAGAATCTGATGTGCTGGGGTAGAGCGTACAATACCTGGAGAAGGTGCTTACAGAACTCAAGGTGGAATATTTCTGTTAGGCTGGAATGCCACCGTGACCAGTCTGGGTAAGCATGAGGGCCTCGGACTGCTCTGATGTACAGAAGGACCGGGGTGATGATGAAATGGAACATTTTAGCCAGACCCTCCCTAATAGCTTCAGATTATAGTTTCTTTTGGATGGCATAGAAGGTTTTGCAAGCCTTATCTTTCAGGGTCTCTATTGCTTGTTTGAAGCTCCCTGACTGGTGAATTTCCAGGCCCAGATAAGTATATTTGTCCATTCCTGTAAAGCTGGGTTTACACACTGAAACTTTCTAGCGATCCCACCAGCGATCCCAACCTGGCCGAGATCGCTACAAAGTCTCTGGTGAGCTGTCAAACAGGCAAACCTGGCCAACGACGCAACAGCGATCCGGACCTGCAGAGCGACCTAGCTGGTTGTTGGGGACGTTGTAAAGCAGCTTTTTGAAAGGGAAATCGCTGTAAAGTCCCCTTTACACACTGAAACTTTCTAGCGATCATGCTGCACAGCGGGAAACAAAGGACCTAAGAATGGTCCTGAACAATTTGTAGCGATCACAACTTCACAGCAGGAGCCAGGTCGCTGATAGGTTTCACACACTGCAATGTCGCTGGGGAGGTCGCCGTAACGTCACAAAACCGGTGACGTTACAGCGATGTCGTTTGCGATGTTGCAGTGTGTAAAGCCACCTTTCGAGCGCAGTTGTTTAAGACAAATAAAGGGTGCTGGTTCATTCTTCTCTTTCTCCTCTGGAACACCTTGATGTTGGTTTTCTTTAGGTTAATTGGTAGTGCCCATGTGGCGCGGAATTTCTCCTAGATTTGTAGGTTGTTTTGGAGGCCTTTCTGTTTTGGTGACAGTAGCAATAGGTCATCTGAATAAAGCAAAAATTTAACCTGGGTATCATGGAGTGCGAGACCTGGAGCTTTTGAAAATTTCAGTTCAGTGGCTGCTCATTGATGTAAATATTGAACAGCATTGGCTTTAGGCTGTAGCCACTTTTTGACTGGAGCTCTGTTAGAAATAAGCCGTTCATCTACCGTTCACACGAACTCTGCAAAGGTTCTGGGTGTAGGAGTGTCATGCGATCTTCGGCTCTGCACCTACTGGCATGACGTCATCTGACTGTGTTCACACCACAGAGTCTGACAAGCAACCTCAGGCTTCTGGATTGTTCAGCCAGAGTCGGGCGTCTGCTGGTTCATAGTCACAGGTCTTCAGCTCTGCAGTAGTTAATTCCTGCAGACTGTTGAGCAGGACCTAAGAGCTCATGTTGCTAGTTGCCACATGCAGCTGTCTCCTCTCTATTTCGAGCATGGCTTCCCTCCAGTTTGTGCCAATTATAGCTTCCGCATAAGTTCCAGTGATCCCGGTCTTGGTGGTTATCCTGCTATTGGTGATCCGTGTTGCGTTTTTGAGTGGTGCGAGTGTTCCCCTGTTGTGCATTACTTCCTTCCCTTATGCATTATTCCCCTGTACACATTGTCTCTCCTGTGTGTTTTGAGTGCAGTGTGTACAAATTTTCATTCTCCCTTTTCGGTGTCGTTTTGTGGGACTTTGTCATTGTGTTTTCTGGTCTGCCCCTTGGGTGTGGGAGAGAGGGAGTAAGATCAGGTCTCAACCAGGAGTCAGGGTCACGCTGGGGCCTCGGACCTGGCTACCATGAAGCCTACCTCCGAGATAAGGGACAGTGTAGGGAGGGTCTCGAGTTGAAGGACTAGCCTAGGGGCTAAACATGGATTAGTCCTTCTTTTGGGATGGCTTTGTAGAGGTCTCTAAAGAACTAGAGCCAGATGTTGCCTTTTTGGATTTGGATGTGGTGTTTCTTGCGGCCAACCAGCTAAATAGCCAGATAATTACTCAGAACAGGAGACACCTGGACGAAACTCAGCACACCCCTGCCCTGATTGGGCTACTGAACTGTCTCTCACATTACTGACAGATCAGCATGCAACAGTTAGGACAGTCGAGCTGTAACTAACAAAACTGACAGCTCGGCACAACTCTGAATCTGAAAGTATCTGAACATCGCCTGAGCTGTTACTCACTAAGTGGTGAAATCGTGACATGAAGAGGTACAATAGGGAAAATAAGTATTTGATACACTGCTGATATGAAACGTTTTCCAACCTACACAAATGGAGAAGTGAAATTTTTGTTGTAGGTAACTTCAACTGTGACAGAATAAAAACAATCCAGAAAATCACATTGTATGATTTTTAAATTAAGAATTTACATTTTATTGCATGAAATGGGTATTTAATCATCTACCAACCAGCAAGAATTCACGCTTACATAGACCTGCTATTTTTTCTATAAGAACACCTTGTACTCTGCACTCATTATCTGTTTTAATTGCACCTGTTTGAACATCTTACCTGTATAAAAGACACCTGTCCACACACTCAATCACACTCCAACCTCTCCACTACATCCAAGACCAAAGAGCTATCTAAGCACACCAGAGAAAAAAAAAATATACACCTTCACAAGCAGGCCCGGACTGACCATATGGCAATTCTAGCAAATGCCAGATGGGCCGGTGCCTGTAGTGGGCTGCTGTATCTGCAGTCACCGCCGCGCTCCTCAGCAGTATGTGCATATCGCGCACACTAGCTGCAGCAGGACCAGGAGGCAGCAGGCTGTGCCGGCTCTGCTGTGTGATAGTGTGCCCGGCCTGCACACACTGCTGAGGAGCGCGGCGGTGCCGATGCCAGTGACCGCAGTTTCCTCCTTCCTATTCAAATGTATTTACGTAAATACATTTGAACAGTGCGCCGGGACTAGGCCCCGTCCGACGTGCAGCAACGTGATGAGATCAGTACCTTGCTGACGTCATCACAGTACTACGGGCGCCACACAGGATACATCAGGCAGTGGTATGTGCTCCGTGGGGGAGATGAAGAGACAGGTTTAATTAATGGGAATGAGTGGGGAGGGGCTGAGGACACAACGGGGAACATTTGTGAAGGAACACAGCAGAGAGGGAATACGAGTGTGTAGTGATGGGGTAGTGTATTATGTCTGGGAGGGGTTAATGGAGGGTGCATTGTATTGTATGTGGGGGAGGGGTAATGGGGGGGTGCATTGTATTTGTGTGTAGGGGGTAATGGGGGGTGCATTGTATGTGTGTGTGTGTGTGTGGGAGGTAATGGGGGTGAATTGTATTGTGTGTGTGTGTATGGGTAATGGGGGTGCATTGTATTGTGTGGTGTGGGGGAGGGGTAATGGAGGGTGCATTGTATTGTATGTGGGGGAGGGGTAATGGGGGGTGCATTGTATTTGTGTGTAGGGGGGAATGGGGGGTGGATTGTATGGGTAATGGGGGTGCATTGTATTGTGTGTGTGTGGGGGGGAGGGGTAATGGAGGGTGCATTGTATTGTGTGTGGGGAGGGGTAATGGGGGTGCATTGTATTGTGTGTGGAGGGGGAGGGGAAATGGAGAGTGCATTGTATGTGTGTGGGGGGGTGGATTAAAAATAGCAGTTTGGGGGGAATATATAAATAAAGGGGCAATATGGGGGGATATTATGGAGAAAGGCAGTGTGGGGGTATATTATAAACAGTAGTGTGGAGGGGACATTATGGAGAGAAGCTGTGTATGGGGACACTATGGAAAGAGGAAGCATGGGGGTATATTAAGGAGAGAGACAGTGTAGGAGGTATTTTGGATAAGGGCAGTGTGGGGGGATATTTTCTGAAGGAAGCATAGCGATTATTTATTCAGGGGCACAGCATGTGAGATATTTATATTTATGGGGCACTATAATGATACTTTTATTTGTAAAGGTGCTGTGTAGAGAAGTGCTGCTGGAGAATAAATAGGGATGTCTTCAGAGACGAGCGGTGGGCACGAAACCTCATCATGGAGTCTGTACTGCGTGCAGACAAAAAGGATGGGAACAACTCAGAAGAGGTCACCTATAAAAAGTACCTGGATGTAGATGATTATTTATGATATTGCCTGCGTGTTATCAGTATTGTGGTTCCTGTATGGTCCGGAGTCTGATAAAAACAACTCCCAGCATCTCCTTACCATTGTTAAGGACAAGCTGGGAGTTGTAGATTCCGGCATCTTCTGAGCCTTCCCATTGATCTGCAGTGTAAAATACAGAATGTTTTCCGAGTGGAAAACACCAGAAAAATGGAGCGGTCACTTCTTTTCATTACTTGGTGGTTTTAGAAACCTGAAGTTGGTAAAAGATGCTGAAAATCCTGAACCTGTGCACAGCGAGGAGATGCAGATGGTCATTTGTGGATTTTTTCATAGTGCTTTTCATGGTGGGATCTGCCCCCAAAAAATGTCATTGCACATACCCTAAGTGGTATGTGTCCAAAAGACGAAATTACTTACCGGTAATGGGATTTTCCAGAGTCCACGACAGCACCCACGAGAGAGAGGGATACGCCCCCTTCAGGACAGGAAACCTACAGATAAAAAGGGGCGGTCCCCCTCCCCATCAGTTGGTTGCAGAGAACGCGAGAGGAACCGCCATGGATTAGTAACAAGAAAAAGAAAACCACCAATGACACCAAAGAGTGAAAACAAAAAGAAGGGTAGGGGTGTAAAGGGTGCTGTCGTGGACTCTGGAAAATCCCATTACCGGTAAGTAATTTAGTCTTTTCCTGTCGCCACAACAGCACCCACGAGAGACTTAGAGAGAATATACACTTAGGGTGGGACAACCGTTTGAAGGACCGATCTCCCGAACGTAAGGTCAGAGGAACAGGAGAGGTCCAGCCTGTAGTGTTTGTAAAAGGTAGAAAGGGAGGACCAGGTGGCAGCCTTACAAATACTGTCGATGGAGACATCCGCCATGGCAGCCCAAGAGGAGGCCATCGCCCTAGTAGAATGAGCCTGTACAGGGGAAGGCAGGGGTACTTGCTTCACCGTATATGCCATGGAAATAGCATCCTTCATCCATCGAGCTAAGGTATGCTTCGTCACTTGGTGACCTCGCCTGGAACCCTGAAAGGCAATAAACAAAGCCCTATCCTGTCTCCAAGGGGCCGTCCTAGCGATATAGGCGAGAACAGTTTCTCTGACGTCTAGGGTGTGAAAACTACTCTCTTCCGGTGTGGCATTGGCAGGAAAGAAGGAAGGGAGGATGATCTCTTGACTGCGGTGGAACTGTGACGCCACCTTAGGCAAATAAGCCGGGTCCGTCTTGAGAACGATCCTGTCCGGAAATATTCTAAGGAAGGGGGGGGATCTACGGACAGGGCCTGAAGGTCACTAACACGCCGGGCAGAAGTAAGGGCGACTAAAAGGCAGGTCTTTAGGGACAGTAATTTATCAGATGCTGAGGAGAGGGGTTCGAAGGGTGCAAGGGTCAGGGCATCCAGAACCAGAGAAAGATCCCAGGGAGGAGTACTGGTCATACGGACTGGCTGGCTGTGGTCACACGCTTTAATAAAACGCATGACCCACAGATTACCTGCAATATTGGAATTGCAGAGGGCGCCCAGGGCAGAAACATGGACCTTGAGGGTACTGACCGAGAGACCCATATCTCGTCCAGACTGGAGAAACTCCAGAATAGAGGAGATCAGGACCACCGCAGGCGAGGAACGAGGAAAAGAGGCAAGAAAGAGTTTCCAGATCCGACCATACTGTTGGGTGGTGATCGGTTTTCTACTCTGTAGCAGGGTATCGATAAGACGGCTGGAAAACCCGTGGGATTCTAGTAACGCCCTTTCAAATTCCACGCCGTCAAGTGGAGTCCCTTGACGCGGGGATGAAGGAAAGGACCCTGTGACAGGAGGTCTGGCCGGGATGGGAGAACCCAGGGGTCTGTGACCGACATGGGACACAGGAGGGAGAACCAGCGACGTCTGGGCCAGAAGGGAGCAATAAGGATTATCTGGGCCCCTTCCTCCCTGATCTTTCGGAGGACCGCAGACAGGAGAATCAGTGGAGGAAAGGCAAAGGCCAGACTGTACTGCCAAGGGACCTGAAGGGCATCTAGGATCGTTGGCCGATCCGTCCTGTTCAGGGAGCCAAACTGTTTCAACTGCCTGTTGCCTCTGGTAGCAAACAAGTCTATAACCGGTAGGCCCCAGCACTGGACTATCTGAGCGAAAACCTCCGGATGTAACACCCATTCCCCTTGACGGAGAGTGTGACGGCTGAGAAAGTCTGCCTTCACGTTGTCCACCCCCCGGATGTGCACGGCAGAGAGGGACAAAAGATGTGATTTGGTGAGTTCCAGGACTTTAACCGCCGTCTTCATGAGGGAACACGACCGCGTCCCCCCTTGGTGGTTGATGTAGGCGACCACCGTCCGATTGTCCGTACAGAGCCGTACATGAGTGCCCCTGAGGAGGGGAAGGAAGGACACTAGGGCCCGACTGACCGCCATGAGTTCTTTCAGGTTGGAGGAACTTTCCGTCTCCCGACTGGACCAGAGACCTTGGGCCATAGCATCCCCCAGGTGAGCCCCCCACCCCCAGGGGCTGGCGTCGGTCGTGATGAGACTGGTGGGGAGAACATGCCACTACTTTCCACAGGTCAGGTTTGTGTCCGACAGCCACCAGTTGAGGGAAGCACGGGTGGCGCTTGTCAAGGTCAGAGGATAATCGAGCGACCCGTGATGGGACCTCGCAGCCGCAAGGACCTTCAACTGTAGTTGCGTGGTGTGCAGTTGGGCCCACGGTACAGCGGGGATACAGGAAGTCAGTGACCCTAGCAGAGACATGGCGGAGCAGAGAGAGAGTGAGCTGTGACTTTGCACGTGACGGATGACCCTCTGAATCTTTACCGTCTGGCAGAAGAAAACAACGCTGTTGTCGGGAATCCAGGAGCATGCCTAGGAAAGACTGAAAGGTGGAAGGCGTGAGTCTAGACTTCTGTAGATTCAAAAGCCACCGAGACATCCCAGGGTCAACATAGCATGACTGAGGCGAAGTGAACATTGCGCTGCCGTGCTACCCACAACCAGGAGGTCATCTAAATATGGGACGATGAAGGTCTGGCATTCGCGAAGATGAGCAGTAACCTCAGCCATGACCTTGGTGAAAACCCGCGGGGCGAGGGAAACGCCGAGGGGCATGGCCGCGAATTGAAAATGGTGAACGGAGTTGTGAATCATAAGTGCCACCCGGAGGTATTGCTGATAACGCCGGTGTACCAGGATGTGGTAATACGCATCTTTCAGATCGAGGACCGCCATGTAACAATCGGGAAAGAGCAGTTTCATAGTGGACAGCAGGGATTCCATTTTGAACGGCCGGTATTTCAGGAAGAGGTTTAGTTTCTTCAGATTAATAATGGTCCGGAAGGACCCATCCGGTTTGGGGACCACGAAAAGGGGGGGGTGGAGTAAAACCCTTGGCCTCTCTGATGTAACGGAACCGGTGCCAGGACCTGCTTATCCACAAGAGTGAGAACTTCGGTCACCAATGCGTGATGTTGTACCGCCGATCTCCTGGTGGGTGTAACACAAAAAAATGGAGGAGGAAGGGACGTGAATTCCAGTTGGAGACCCTGCGAGATTAGGTCCAGAATAAAGGAGCTGGAAGTGATGGACTGCCACACGTCCCCGAAAAAACGGAGTCTGCCTCCAACTGGAAAACCTCATTACTGTTTGGGGTACTTCCGACGGAAGGAAGGGTTGCCAAACAGGGCTCACTTGGACCCTGAAGCGGGATTGTCTGACCTGTCTCTGCAGTCTGGTCTGGTGGGCTGGAAGCAGCGTTTGTGAAACGGGTGCCTAGAGGGAGGAGGAAACGCGTTAGTTAACCCTTTCTTACTATCCCCCGCCTTGGTGAGGATGTCATCCAGCTGGGGCCCAAACAGGAACTCACCCTGACAGGGAAGCACACACAGCCTTGATTTAGAGGAAGTGTCCCCCTTCCATTATTTCAACCAGAGGGCTCTTCGGGCTGCATTAGAGGACCCTGCTGATCGGGCCGCTAGGCGGACAGAATCGGTGGAGGCATCAGCCAGGTAATTAGCCGCATCCTTGAGCAGAGGGAGAGATGAAATGATTTTTTCCCGAGAGGAATCGGATTTAAGTTGTTTCTCCAGGTGGTCCAGCCAAACCGAAAGGGATCTGGCTGTGCATGTAGCAGAAATGGCCGGTTTCAGTGCCCCAGCAGAGGCTTCCCAGGTTTTCCACAGGAAGGCATCCGATTTGCGATCCAGAGGATCTCTCAGGAATCCCGCATCCTCAATGGGGAGTGCAGACTTCTTTGAAGATTTCGCCACGGCTACATCCACCTTCGGTACTTTGCACCAGTGTGTGAGGTCCTCGTCATCAAAGGGATACTGCCGTTTTGAAGAAGGAAGGAAGGAACCCACGGTGATCTTGTCTCTGCCATTCCCTACGCACAAGGGATTTAAGGGCCTCATTCACAGGGAAGGATTTCCGCTTCTTCTGAGTGAGACCAGCGAACAGGGTGTGATCCGCAGACTTGGGAGTTTTCTCTTCTGCTACTCCCATGGTCGAGCGTACGGCTTTTACTAAGCCGTCCGTTCTGTCCAAGGAAAAGCACGCTTTCCCCGCCTCGTCAGAAGAAGACGAAGAAGCAGCTGAGTCACTGTGGCTACAGTCCGAGTCAGATGACAGGGGAGAATCAGGCTGTGCTTGAGATTTATTCTGCTTCTTAGATCCCTGAAGGGATTTAAGAGAGGCCTGAATCTCTGAGCGGATCAGTTCCCGTAGATCCGGAGGGGGGGCAGTTGAAGCCGGAGCTTCCCCACGTATAGCCTGGATGCAGGGCCCACAAAGGCGCTGTTTGTACTCTTGAGAGGGGACAGGCGCACAGGGGGCATTCTTTATTATTCAATTTAGCAGCACATTTCCTAGGGGCCTAGAACAGAACCGGAAGGGAACATCAGTATGGGGTGACATTCACGTAGTTCACTCACCCATACCAGGAAAAGACGGATACCGGCTTTGGAGGTGGAGATGAGGGCTTCATCAGGCGACCTTTAGAGGATGCAGTCGGTGCAGTCCTCCTTCCTCTTGCGACCCGCCAAATCTCTGGAGTCCTTGCGTCCAGTATCCCTGGACGGAGAAGGGTCCCGGGATGGAGAGGTGCGAGGGCTTCCCATTATGGAGAGGGCCGGAGCACGCTCCTGCAGGCTCCGCTCTCCTTTTTGCAGTCATGCTTCACCTCGTCCACCTCCCCCCCCGGAAGGGCTCCTGTGCACTTCCGGGTATCGCAGCGGGGATGAGCGCTGATGCGGCAGGCTCCGGCCACGCCCCCTCCTGCGTGCACATACCCTGCGACCCGGAAGTCGCAGGCACACGGCACAGAGAGCCTCCGGCCCCACCGCATGCAGCAGCTCCTGCTGGCGTCTGCGTTCTCAGGTGGGAGAGAGAGATCCACGGGCTTCTCCAGGGCACCTCCCCCGGTCCGTTCCCCCCGGAAGTGTTCCTTTGCACTTCTGGGTCACTGCAGTGCAGAGCGTGCGCTGACGCGGCAGGCCCCGGACACGCCCCCCCACCATGCAACATAGGAAGCAGGCACATGGCACAGGGAGAGCCTCCGGCCCCACCGCGCCCAGCCTACTCACCAGCACGCTCCAGCAGGCGTCATTTCCCTAGCGGACAAGCCCGACCGAGGGAAAGAGGACGAGGTGCATCAGGAGGATGGAGTCCACGAGGGGAGCTCCACCAACCGTGCTTCTGGATCCTGAGCTCCACCGTTTTCCCAGAAAACTGCATGGACGCTACCGGACCCAGGTACTGTAGGTTCCGATCCGTTCAGGACAGGAAACCAACTGATGGGGGAGGGGGACCACCCTTTTTTATCTGTAGGTTTCCTGTCCTGAAGGGGGCGGATCCCTCTCTCTCGTGGGTGCTGTCGTGGCGACAGGAAAATTACCACCAGTTACAACAGCTTCCCTGATCACCTATCTGTAGAATAGGTCATCAATATTAGTTCAGGGGGATGTGATTTTGTATCCCTGTCCATCAGCTATGTGACCGCAGCATTATGTGGAGAGCAGCATCCTCTTCATTATCTGCGAGACCCAGCTCTATAGGGAAAATAGCGGCTTCACCAGATCCTGCTACTAAGAGCAATAAATAGGCCTGAGCTGTAATACTGGATGCAGCCGTGACTACATGTTATATGGTCATGTTACACAATCTACAAGTGCACAGAGATATTACACATTCACCACGCGACAAGTGGGCCTGTGCACCCCCAAATGCCAGGGCTTAATTTTAGTCCCAGTCCGGCCCTGTTCACAAAGCTGGGATAGGGTACAGGACAATAGGCAAGCAGCTTGGTGAAAAGGCAACAACTGTTGTCGCAGTTAGTGGAAAATGGAAGAAATAGAACAGGATTGTCAATCTTACTTTGTCTGGGGCTCTATGCAAGATGGGGTTAAGTATAATTTTGAGAAAGGTCAAGAATCAGCCCAGAATTACACGGGAGGACCTGGTCAATGACCTGAACAGAGCTGGGACCACATTCTCAAATATTGCCGTGACACACTATGCCGTCATGAATTAAAATTCTGCAGGGCACACAAGGTCCCCCCTGCTTATGCTAGCACATCCAGGCTCATTTGAATCTTGCCAGTGACTATCTGGATGATCCAGGCATGAGAGAAGGTCATGTGGTCAAGAGAGCCCAAAATAGAACTTTTTGGTATTAGAGCATTGAAGATGGGTCGTGGCTGGGTCTTCCAGCATGACAATGACCCGAAACACACAGACAGGGCAACTAAGGAGCGGCTTCATATAAAACATTTCCAAATAGAAAATCTTTGGATGTAACTGAAACTCAATGCAGCCCAGTGACAGCCCAGAAACCTGAAATATCTGGAGATCTATATGGAGAAGTGAACCAAAATCCCTGCTGCAGTGTGTGCAAACTGGGTCAAGAACTGTAGGAAACTTCTGACCTCTGTAACTGCAAACAAAGGTTTCTGTACCAAATGCTAAGTTTTATATTTCCATTGTATCAAATACTTATTTCACGTAATAAAATGTAAATTCATTATTTAAAAATCATGCAATGTAATTTATTTTTATATTCTCTCACAGTTGAAGTTACCTACAATAAAAATTACTGCCCTCTCAATTTTTTTGCAGGTGGGAAAATTAGCAAAATCGGCAGTGTATCAAATTCAAATATTGTCAGAATAAGCTTCTTACAGCTTGAGTTGCCTTTCTGAGGAAGACAAGGTGGTCGGAACAGCGGTTCTCAGGCATAGTGGGTCGCTGTTCAGGCACCTGGTTTTGCTGTCGCCATTCAGCATGGGACATATAAGATAGTGTGTGAGTGTGTGTGTTCCTAATTAAATTAAATTATAGAGATCCACGTATGTATGTAAAAACGCCGCCGCTTTGAGACAATAAAGTATCAGAAGTAGCCCTCTCTTTGTCTCCAACAAAAAAAAAAAGTATTTCATCGTCACTCATTTACATAGGACTATATAAACTTTTTAATTTTTTTTTCTTCTTTCTACAATTGAAACCATTGCCTTGGACGTTCCGTGCAGGATCAGGTGTGTGCTGATTTCTGGACTGCTATAATAGCGGAGTGCTGGAGTTTCTTATTTCAATATAAACTTTTTAGTTTCACGTTCCTAAACTTCACTTTTAACAAAGAAACTGTAACTATACAAGTCCTTATCTAAAGTAAGCAGAGGTCTCTGCTGCATTACACCAGGGGAGACACGGTACAGACTCTACAAAGACAAAATGAAGTGTAGATTTAAAAAAATGGATTTTGCTCTCATTCAAGCAATACACAAATGGACGAATAAAGAATACATCTTGGCTATATATTAAAAAAAAAAAAAAAAAAAAACAACCCAGAAAAGTTTTCTCCCAATCAAAAGATAGAAAACAAAAGTGTAAAAAACTGAATAGTTTGTAAATGATCCATCATAAAAAGTACACAACCGTAATGACCCATGAAATAAAATGAAGTATTTATTAACAAATATTGAAAGTTTTTAATATTTACTAAAACAGACATTCTATTGATGACTATGGGTTCACTCCTGTGTGAATTCTCTCATGTGTAATAAGATGTGATTTCTGAGCAAAACATTCCCTACATTCTGAACATGAATATGGCTTCTCTCCTGTGTGAATTCGCTCATGTGTAATGAGATTTGATTTGTCAGCAAAACATTTCCCACATTCTGAACATGAATATGGCTTCCCGCCTGTGTGAATTCTCTCATGAATAATGAGATGTGATTTCCGAGCAAAACATTTCTCACATTGTGAACATGAATATGACTTCTCTCCTGTGTGAATTCTCTCATGTGTAATGAGATGTGATTTCTGAGCAAAACATTTCTCACATTGTGAACATGAATATGGCTTCTCTCCTGTGTGAATTCTCTCATGTGTAATGAGATGTGATTTCTGAGCAAAACATTTCTCACATTGTGAACATGAATATGGCTTCCCTGTGTGAATTCTCTCATGTATAATAAGATGTGATTTGTCAGCAAAACATTTCTCACATTCTGAACATGAATATGGCTTCACTCCTGTGTGAATGCTCTCATGTATAATAAGATGTGATTTGTCAGCAAAACATTTCTCACATTCTGAACATGAATATGGCTTCACTCCTGTGTGAATTCTCTCATGTATAATGAGATGTGATTTCCGAGCAAAAAATTTCTCACATTCTGAACATGAATATGGCTTCACTCCTGTGTGAATTCTCGCATGTTTAACAAGAACTGATTTCTGAGCAAAACATTTCCCACATTCTGAACATGAATATGGCTTCACTCCTGTGTGAATTCTCTCATGTATAATGAGATGTGATTTCCGAGCAAAACATTTCCCACATTCTGAACAAGAATATGGCTTCTCTCCTTTGTGACTTTCACTTCCCTTAGCATTCTGTGTTGAACTCCTGGTACCATCATCTGTCATAAATAAAATTGTTGATTGATGTTATAAGCTTTTAAAAATGTAACCTCAAACGTACACATAAGACACACATAAAGCCATACAAATTCCAAAATAAATATGTAGCAAAGTTCTACTTTATAAGGCCTATGTGACAGAAGATACCCAAAAAACGGATTTTTGTGTACTCACCGTAAAATCGTTTTCTCTTAGCCATCATTGGGGGACACAGGACCATGGGTGTTATGCTGCCTATCCATAGGAGGACACTAAGTAGATGCAAAAGCGTAGCTCCTCTTTTGCAGTATACACCCCCTGGCCGGGCCAGGCAGTCTCAGTTTTAGTACACAAGCAGTAGGAGAAAAAAGCAGTAAAAAACTTCTCAACAGAGGAACTTGAGAAAAGAAGAATTCAAAACCAAATAAGGTACTGAGAGAACCAAGGCCCCACAGGGCAACAGGGTGGGTGCTGTGTCCCCCAATGATGGCTAAGAGAAAACGATTTTACGGTGAGTACACAAAAATACGTTTTTCGACGCCTCATTGGGGGACACAGGACCATGGGACGTCCTAAAGCAGTCCATGGGTGGGAAACATAAAAGAAGACAACACAACCCAAGGACTAGGAAGCAGTCCCAGACAGCCTGGAGCGCCTACTGAGAGAGGTGCTCTACTACCGTTTGCAGAATTTTCCTACCCAAATTTGCCTCAGTTGAAACCTGGGTATGGACTCTGTAATGCTTTGAAAAAGTATGTAGGCTAGACCAGGTCGCAGCCTTACACACCTGTTCCACTGAAGCCTGATGCCGAATGGCCCACGAAGCGCCAACTGCTCGCGTGGAATGAACCCGCAGCCCACTAGGAATGGGCTTGAGTTGCAGGCAGTAGACTTCCTGGATCGCAGAGCGAATCCAGCGAGCCAGAGTTGCCTTTGAAGCTGCCTGTCCCTTCTTAGGCCCCTCAGGAATGACGAACAAAGAGTCCGTTTTCCTAAAGGGGGCTGTCCTGGATATGTAATATCTGAAATCTCTGACGAGGTCTAACGAATGCAGAGTCCTTTCCACCCTATGAACTGGGTGTGGACAAAATGAAGGCAGAACAATGTCCTCGTTCAAATGAAACGGGGTAAGAACCTTTGGAAGGAAATGGAAGGGGGCGCAGAACCACCTTGTCCTGGTAAAAGATCAGGAAAGGCTCGCGGCAAGAGAGTGCTGCTAGCTCCGAAACCCGTCTGATGGACGTAATTGCCACCAGGAATGTTACCTTCCAGGACAGAAGACCAAGGGAGGATTCCTTGAGGGGTTCAAAGGGAGACCTCTGGAGACCGTCCAGAACAATGTTGAGGTCCCATGGGTCCAGCGGCCGTTTGTATGGGGGAACTAGATGGGAAACGCCCTGGAGGAAGGTCTTGACTTGCGGTTTTTGAGCCAGGCGGCATTGGTAGAAGATTGAGAGTGCTGAGACCTGCCCTTTAAGGGAACTGAGAGCCAACCCCGCTTGCAAGCCAGACTGTAGAAAGTCGAGAATTCTGGGGATGGCCAGAGGCATAGGCTGGACATTAGTTTCTCTGCACCATGAAAGGAAGACTTTCCACGTACGGTGGTAAATGCGGGATGAAGCAGGCTTTCGGGCGCTGATCATGGTGGAAATAACCGTGGGGGAGAATCCCGCTCTTGTTAATACCCAGGTCTCAATGGCCATGCCGTCAGCTTCAGGGCTCTGGAGTTCTGATGGGAAATGGGCCCTTGGGTCAGCAAGTCTGGGATGTCTGGAAGGCGCCACGGTGCGTCTGTGAGCATTTGTACTAATTCGTTGCACCAGGCGTGCCTGGGCCAGTCCGGTGCTATCAGTATCACCGGGACTCCCTCTGCCTTGATCTTCCTGATCACCCGCGGCAGCAGGGGTAGAGGTGGAAATATGTAAGGCAGGCGGAAGTGGTGCCAGGAGCAGACTAGAGCATCCGCGCCGATGGACTGCGGGTCGCGTGACCTGGCTATGAACTCGGGTACCTTTGCGTTCAACCTTGAGGCCATTAGGTCCACGTCTGGTGTGCCCCAGCGAGTGCAGATGTGTGGAAACACATCTGGGTGGAGAGACCATTCTCCGGCGGCCAGGCCTTGGAGACTTAGAAAGTCTGCTGCCCAGTTCTCTACCCCCGGTATGTGTACCGCTGATATCACTGATCCCGTCGATTCGGCCCAGCTGAGGATCTTGTGGGCCTCGAGATAAGCCGCTTTGCTGCGGGTGCCCCCCTGCCGATTGATATAGGCTACAGCTGTCGCATTGTCCAATTGGACTCGAATCTGACGACCCGCTAGCAGAGAGCAGAACGCTCTGAGCGCGAGGAAGATCGTGCGGAGTTCCAGGGTGTTTATGGGTAGGGAAGACTCCTGGGGCATCCAACGTCCTTGAGCAGTGTGGTGCCGGTACACTGCTCCCCAGCCTAGGAGGCTGGCGTCCGTGGTCAGGACCAGCCAGTTCACTGGGAGAAAGGATCTCCCCTTCGATAGGGATGAGGACCGAAGCCACCAGCGGAGTGCGTACCTGACTGAAGGCGTCAGGTGAAGATGTCTGTCCAGGGAGAAGGGGCTCTTGTCCCAGGCCGCTAGAAGGGCTAGCTGCAGTGGGTGGAGGTGCAGTTGAGCAAAGGGTACTGCTTCCATAGCCACCACCATCCTGCCGAGCACTTTCATGCTGAATCGAATGGAGTGAGACGGAGAGGACGTAGAAGGCAGCGTACCGCTCGTTGAAGAGCGATCGCCTTGTCCTAAGGGAGAAGGATCAAGCCCCGACGGGTGTCCAGGGACATGCCCAGGAAGGTGATGGATCGTGATGGGACCGGGGATGATTTGTCCAGATTCACTAGCCACCCTAAGCGGGATAGAGTGTCCACAGTGATCTGTATGCTGGTTGAGCAGTCGCGGAAGGAGGGGGCCTTGATGAGGAGGTCATCCAAGTAAGGGAGAATGACCACTCCCCTGGCGTGAAGGACGCTCATGGCGGCCGCCATGACTTTGGTGAAGACCCTTGGTGCGGTGGCAAGGCCGAAGGGTAGAGATACGAATTGAAAGTGGGAGCCCTGAATTGCAAAGCGGAGGAACTTTTGGTGATCTGGGGCGATGAGTATGTGCAGGTACGCGTCCTTGATGTCTATGGATACGAGGAATTCCCCTTCAACCATGGATGCAATAATGGACCTTAGGGACTCCATTCTGAATGTCCGTACGTGCACATGCTTGTTTAGGTGTTTGAGGTCCAGGATGGGTCGAACTGACCCATCCTTTTTGTGGACCACAAAGAGGTTGAAATAAAAAACCCCGAACTTCTTGTCGTCTGGGACAGGTATTATCACTCCTGCTGTTTGGAGCGAGTGGATTGCTGAGAAAAAAGCTTTGCATCGTTTTCGAGTCTTTGGGGGGTTTGAGAGAAAGAACCGACTCGGGGGTCGGGTCCGAAATTCTATGTGGTAACCGGAAGACACAAGGTCTCGCACCCATTTGTCGTCTGAGGTGGCAGCCTAGATGTGTTGAAAGAGCCGCAGTCGACCTCCTACAATGAGTGTGTCTTCCGGGGCGCCGAAGGAGTCATTGGGGGGGGGGAAACGTCGTGGCCGAGTCTCCCTAGCCCTGGACTGTTTCGGTCTAGGCTGCCATGATGAAGTAGGTTTCGGGGAGAGCTGAGAAGGTCGGTCCCTGCGTAGTCCGCGGCTGGTGGCGTGGACAGCACGGGGTGTCGACCAACCAAATGAGTTCCGAAATGAGCGGAACGAGGACTGTGAACGTCTGGTGAAGGACGTCCTGGACTTCAGCTGGGGGAGGGAGGTACTCTTTCCTCCCGTGGCGTCAGAAATGAGCTTGTCCAGACGTTCGCCAAACAAAATCGGTCTGGAAAAAAGGGAAGGTCCGTGAAAGACTTCTTGGAGGCAGAGTCCGCTCGCCATTGTCGGAGCCAGAGAGCTCTACAGATGGCTATGGTATTTGAGGCGGCAAACGCTGCGCAGGTAGCAGCGTCCATGGAGGCCTGCATGACGTACTCCGCCGCAGTGGCAATTTGAGCTGTTACCTCTGTGAAGGTATGAGTGAACTGGGATTCCTCAAGCGAAGCATTAAGGGATTCTGCCCAGACTGAGATCGCCTTAGCGACCCACACAGAGGCAAAGGAGGGCGAGAGGGAGGAACCCGCAGCCTCAAAAGCAGAGCGGGCGAGGTGCTCCACCTGTCTGTCTGTCGGGTCATTGATGCAGGAACCATCGGGTAAAGACAGGAGCGTCTTTGTGGTAAGGCGGGAGACCGGGGGGGGGTCGACCGAGGGCGGATCGGCCCAGCCCTTAGGGGCAGGTGAGGCAAAAGGGTATCGGGACTCCATGAGTTTTCGGTTACCGAAGCGCCTGTCAGGCTTCTCCCTTTGCTTTGTGAGTAAATCCTGAAACTCAGGGTGATCAGCGAAAACCTTTTGGGGTTTCCTTGCCCTCTTAAAGGAGACCGCATGGTCAGTGGTAGTGGATGGGGGATCCTCCACATGCAGAGTTTGGTTGATTGTTGCTATAAGGGAGTCTATTGCAGTTTGATCACCTGGGGAGGCTGAAACCAAGGAATCCTCCTGGTACAAACAGCATTCTCCCTCCTCCAGCTCTTCAGACACCGTGGAGCGTGTGGGAGAGCCTGCCCTGTGTGCTCCCGAGGGAGAGCCCACTGGAGACACCCGGCCGTGTGCTCTTTTCCTGATTCTTGCAACCGGTGAAGCATGTGCCCGGATTACCTCAGAAGGATCCTCCATAGGGGTATCCTCAGGCTGCGTTCCGTCCAGGGACACAGAAGGGTGTGGAGGACGACATTGCATAGCCAGCACCAGGTTCTGTGACAGTTTTTCCATGGATTGGGACAGAAACTGTGCCCATTCCGGTGGGCTGGGAGCCCTAGGCTCTGGGCTGACGGGTCTTGGCGGGCTATAGGGGCACAGGATTCACAGAGAGAAGAGGTGTGTTTACGTGGTAGCTCAACGTGGCAGGCAGTGCAGGCTGAATAATAGACTATGTGACCCTTAAGCCTCTTAGTGCCTTTTGAATTCTGCATGTTCCTGATAGGAGTATGCTAGAAGGGGGAGCAATGCTCAGCAGAGCTACAGTGAGCAGCACCTTACCAGAATCAGCCGATGGCTGGAGATCTTCCCACGCTTTCCTGGGGGGGCGGGGCTTAGCGCTAAAAGAGCGTGAAGTAGTCAGTGTGCCCCCCGCTGTGGGTAGTAAAAACCGGCGGGAAAGGAGCTTCTGATAGTTTTCCTCCCTCTAGTCAGTGTGTCACTGGTGGTTATCAGCCGGCTTTTCTGCTAGATCAAATAAACAGAGCAGATAATAAACAGCATGAGTCCCTGAGCTCTGTGATTCTCTAGCCACCCCCTCCCCCCTGCCACCGGGAAATTATCTGTGCAGGAGTTTGCAAACAGGAGGGACTTCCCCACCCCTCCTCCAGCCAGCAAGCTAGGGAAAAGTTAACACTGTGTGTTCAGGATTCCTGGGGCTCTCTTCCTTGCATTAGCCAGGGACTTTCTCATAAATACTGTATATTCAGCCCTGGGAGCCTTTCCTGCACAGCCTTTTCTACCTTTATCTGGGAAACCAGTCAGGGGTGATCTCGCCTTAAACACTGCTTCAATCCAGGCAGTGACAATAGCAGTCAGCTTGCTGTATACGGTCACAACGGTGCCATATTCAACTCAGAGCCTGCAAAGAGGGGCTGAGGAATTGATGCCATATTCAACTCAGAGCCTGCAGAGAGGGGCTGAGGAATTGTGCCTCTGCCCTGGGCTTTGGAAAATCGGTGTCTATGGAACCCGTCGTCCAGCCCAGGATCCAGCGTCGCGGGAGGGGGTACGTGTAGGCAACACTTCACGTTCCCGCCCGTTAATGGTAGTGGGAGATCGGTCCCAAAAGGAAACCGTCGCCCTCAAAAAATAACAAACCTTGAAAGGAAGTGCCTCCTACAGACACTAAGCTAAAACTGAGACTGCCTGGCCCGGCCAGGGGGTGTATACTGCAGAGGAGGAGCTATGCTTTTGCATCTACTTCGTGTCCTCCTATGGATAGGCAGCATAGCACCCATGGTCCTGTGTCCCCCAATGAGGCGTCAGAGAAATGACATTTTAAAAACTGCACCCTTCGAAGTGCTCAAAACGACATTCAATAAAACATATCTACAAAAGCATATCCAGTGGCACTCAATTATATAAGGATACCGGCATTACTGCTGTAGAAATATTAGAAAAAAGGGATTCATACATAGAGAAAAATGGGTAATACAACATAGGTATTGCATTACTGCTTTAGGCCTCTTTCACACATCCGTCAAAACCATGTACGTCTTGCACGGACGTGTAAAAGGTGCGTATGACCCTCTAGGTGTCGTGGTTTCGGCACACAAATGCTCTCTGTGTGTTATCTGTGATACAGGAATTTTACGCTCACCTGTCCCTAGCGCTGCTGTCTCCCGCACTGTTGCTTCCAGTCCTCGGTGTAATGAATATACAATGAGCATAATGAGCAGGGGTCGGAAGCAAGTGACAGCAGCAGCAGAGACATCAGTGATGGAGGAGGTGAGTGTAGAAATTAATTTTATTTTAAAGAAACGTGTTTTTCTCCAGTACGTGTCACACTGATGTCATACGGAGCACATCCGGCGGTTTGTGTGACACCTGTGCTGCTGGAGTAAAATGGACATGTCAACGTGTGGAGCACATGGACACACGTATGCGCCACACGGACACATGGTCCATGTTAAAACCGCCCGAGTGCGCAAACCCATTGATTATAATGGGTCTACATGTGTCAGTCTCTCCGGGAACGTGTGAAAACGGACCTCACATGTACCGAACACACGGATGTGTGACGGAGGCCTTAGAGATATTTACAAAGTCAGATTCTTAGCTTATGTATTGATCAATCCATGTGAGCCCGATAACCTTAACAAGCACCTGACCAAGGACTCTGCCCTATAGCCAGGGTGTCTGCACCATCTTATTTAGCCAGGAACCTATCTGTCCAGACATGGAGATTTTTAATCACAGATTGAGGCATTTAAGGTTAGGTTCCCAATATAATGAGATCACCTTGGGCTCACATGGATTGGCCAATACATAAGCTAAGAATCTCTCTGAAAATATTTCTAAAGCAGTAATGCAATGCCTATATCTTTACTCATCTTTAACATTAGCTGTGTATTTATCCCTTTTTTGTAATATTCCTACAGCTGTAATTCAATGCCAAAGTACTAGAATTAAGTACCGCTCACCCCAGAGACCACTCCGAATGTCTGCATAAGGAAGCACGGGATCCCGCTTCGGCTCAGCGTTAGGCACAGATAAATAAGATAAGTGATCCGGCTTCCATGTGGCTTTGAATAAAACTCCAACGTTAAATGAAAAATTCTTTTAAAAGCAAAATTCAAGTACAAAATAGAATATGATACAGCAGGTCCAAAGAATTGTCTGACCACCTAAGCCAGATCACTAATTTCCTTCATCAATGTCAAAGTACACTTAAGATGCGTCACAGGACTTAAAGCAATCTGGAAGGAAACAATAAAGATTTATATTTTTCCTACAAAAGTGTTGCTTTAACCACAAATTTTCATCTTCCCAAAGGTAAGATGAGAAATTGTACCACATAATTCTGTTGTGCAATTTCTCGTGTCTACGCCGATACCCCATATGTGATGGGAAAAACTGCTGCTTGGGTCCACGGCAGGGCTCGGAAGGGAAGGAGCAACATTTGACTTTTGGAGAACAAAATTGGCTGAAATCAATAGAGGATGCCATGTCGCATTTGTAAAGCCCTTGATGTGCCTAAACAGTGGAAACCCCCCACAAATTCTCATTTTTGAAATTACACCACTGAAGGAATAGCTAGAGGTGTGGATATCATAGGAGTACCGTTATATAGGGCAAGGAGTCTTTAGCAGATCCCTAGCAATTATGGCGACCCATCTGCAGCCAACGATAACGTTGCTGGGGGCGTTGGATATGTGGAACATTGTACCCCATAAGCTGCGTGCTGCGAATGCTGCTGTCAAAGATTGAAAAGTTAACAGCAGTGGGTGAAGCTTACCTCCACTGAATAACTCAGATATCATAAGCTGGCAATAATAGAGACTCAGCTTCTGAGCCCGCAAGTAGTAATAGGATGTTATAATACATTCCATATTGAGAAGGGATTAAAGAAAACCTGGCAGCTACAAAAACACTATTTACCTTCAGATATAGTGGTAATCTGAGTACCTAGAATTTAAATGATATCTATTTGGTTTATTGGAACAGTGCGTGACGCTAGTCACTGCATGGACAAGCCGTGAGGCAGGGTTATAGAATGTTCTGGGGTCAGATACAAAGAGAACATGCCGTGAACTAAGGGGAAAGTCAAAGGCGTAGTCAGGTCTGGGGTCAGAATACCAGGAGGATAGTGGATCAGGGAAAATGGAGGCCCTGTGTTATGTGGTGTTCAGGCCCACATTCGCGGGGTGCCGCCGCGGCGGACTCTGTTCACAGGCAACCTGATCTTAGTTGCTCAGCCTCAGCTGAGTCTTTTCAACTGCTTTCCAGTCCTGCAGGAGTTAATTCTTGTGGAGTGGTGTGTGGCTCCTTGAGACTCAGGGGGCTAATTTCTATTCATCGGTCTTCTCCGTATTTAAGGTTTGTGAGTCTGTTTGTTACTGCAGATGATACCTTCAGCTTATGCTCCTGTGATTCCGGTCTTTGTGGCGATCCTATTCTTGGTGACCAGTAGTTTACTGTTTTGAGTGGTGTGGAAGTTCCCCCGTTGTTCATTTACTTCCTTCCTTATACTTTATTCCCTCCCATACATGTATTGTCTCTGCTTTGTGTGCAGTGTGTATGAGTTTTGTTTTTTTTCCTGTGCCTGTGGTATTTGTGGTGTTTGCATCTCCACTCTCGATGAGGGGGAGAGGGGGTGTTAGATCAGGGTTTGGAAAGGAGTTAGGGAGTTAGGGTTTTGCTGGCGGTCCAGACCTGGATACCATCAAACCTACCTCTGGGATAAGAGAGAGCAAGAGGTCCCTAGTCTGAGGACCAGTTTCTGGGGTCCCTGCTCCAGTTACCCCAACACCTCCGTGATACCCTGGTTTTGAGACCAACTACTCAGCTAAGTAACTGATCAATCACTCAGAACAGGGAACCCCTGAAGATAGCAAGCACCTCCCAGTTTCAGATTGGACAGCTGAGCTGTCGCTCAATAAACTAACAGCTTGGCATGGCCCTGATTCCATAGGGAGGCAAAATTGTCACTCACTGCGTCTAAGACAGCGGAGAGATTGTTAGTCAGAAAAAAGACTGACTGGAACACCTATATGTGTGAATTAGGTGCTAGCTCAGAAATACATGACTATAATAAAGATAATAAGCTGCACACTAACCACTATAAAAATGTAAACATGAAAATGGTAAAGCATTACTACTATAGGGATACTATGAAGAGTGAAAAATACATTTAGCTATCTGGAAACAATGAAATACATGAAAAATGGTATTGCAAAACTGCTATGAATATTTGAAAGTAGGAGAGATGTTTAGCAAGTGTATTGATCAATGCAAGTGAGCCCGAAACCAACGTCAAGGTAATCTCTAATTTTTCGGGAACCTAACTTCAATGCCTCTCTATGTGCTATTAAAATCTGCAAGTATGGGCAGACAGGGTCCTGGCTATATAGGATCATGAATAGAGTCTGGTAATAGGGCAGGGTTCTCAGTCAGAAGAAACTGCATGCTAATCAGAAAAAAGACTGACTGGAACACCTATGAGTGTGAATTAGGCACTAGCTCAAAAATACATGACTATAATACTATAATGCACATATAGGTGTTCCAGTCAGTCTTTTTTCTGATTAGCATGCAGTTTCTTCTGACTGAGAACCCTGCCCTACTACAAGATTAGGTTGCCGAAAAATTAGAGATTACCTTGTCGTTGGTTTTCGGGCTCATTTGCATTGATCAATACATTTGCTAAACATCTCTACTACTTTCAAATACTCATAGCAGTTTTGCAATACCATTTTTCATGTATTTCATTTTTTCCAGATAGCTAAAGGTATTTTTCATTGTTCATAGTATCCCTATAGCAGTAATGCTTTACCATTTTCATGTTTATACTTTTATAGTGGTTAGTGTGCAGCTTATTATCTTTATTATAGTGGAGAGATTGTGACACAGTAACTGCAAGGAGAAAATGCAGTTACTTTCTCCCAGCAGCTGCTCACTTCCAGTCACCAGCACAGTGGGAGAGGCAGAAACAGTCACCACTTACTAGATCGTAAGTGCACAGTAATCAACCCTCTTGTTCCTTGGCTGACAGCCTGTGAGTGGTGTTACTGTTCCCGCACTGCATCGGTGACTGTATACGAGTAACTTCATTTTCTCCTTGCAGCTGGGAGTGTGACTGTTCTCCTTGTTATTTAATGGTGACGCTTCACTGAGGAGGGTTACCTGTGGAAAGGTCTCTACTCCGTTCATCATCCCGCACATCCATTTCTCCTTTATCCATTGTGTCTGCAGCGTTCTGCATATCTTTTCCCTGAATTTCAAATCTGTAAAATAAATAATGTAAAAGTCACGGACAGAAGGAAAAGTCATGTGGAAGGTTCTAGATGGACGCTTCTGCTACCAGAGCCGTGTGGCCCCTGAGACCAATCCATGCATGGCCTCTACGCCTCCTATATCGCCCGTGCTGCCCCAGAGTCAGTTCAGCAGGGATAGAAGCAGACGTGGCAGGATCCACTTAGGCTATGTGCGCACTGGGAAATGGAATTTTCTTGAGAAAATTCCGCATGTTCTCAAAGATTACCGCACCCGCGGGCAATAATAGAGCATGGAACTTTTGCTCTGTTACAGGATTGAACTGTAACGGGGGCAATGTGACGCCGAAACAATTCAATGCGGTGGTCGCAGAAGATTCAGGGCTACAGCTACATATAGCAATATACAGGACAAACCTATCTTATACATGACACATACAGACAGCACATAATACATGATTCACATTATACTCACCTCCTTCCTGACCTCCTGGAGTTCAGAGGGTCTTTAGAAGCAGCTTCTCCAGCTGCAGCAGTGCAGACGGCTCTACTCCCCCTCTCTGGTGAAGACGGGAGAAGACAGGACGCAGAGCGAACAGGAGGGGAGGGCGCCCTCTGCTGGAGCCTGTGCACCGCAGGAGCAGCAAATGAAAGTGAATTGCTGCTCCCTCAGGCGCCCCTGTAATGCCTGCCGGCTGGCGCTCTATTTGCCCGCACCAGTCGCACAAAGCTAAAGCCGGCCATGAATGCAACCCCCATATTCCTTTATATATATATAATAAATAAATATATATATATCATAATATAATATATATATAAAAAAATAACCCCCCCATAGCTCTCCAGTTAGTATGATGGGCTTCACATTGCCTTCCACATATTACTATATAATATAATGCACCCCATAGTCCTCCATATATTATAATACATACCCATATTCCTTCATATATTGTAATACACCCCATAGTCCTCGATATAGTATACTTTAGCCCTCATAGTCCTCCATATACTACAATGCACTTTCCATATATTTTAATGCATCCCTATAGTCCTCCATATAATGTAATGAAACCTCCATATCGTGTAATACAACCACCATAGTCCTCCATATGGTATAATGAAGAGCCCATAGGCCTCCATATAATATAATGCACACCATATAGTCATCCATATACTAAAATGCACCCACCAAAGTCCTTCATATTGTATAATGCACCCCAATAGTCCTCCATATAGCATAGTGCACACCCCATAGTCCTCCATATATTATGATGCACCCCATAGTCCTCCACATAGTATTATGGCCATTGGCCACCAGTGTACATTGGTGCGTGCTCTGCAGCTCTGCACATCTCGGCACAGCGGGCACACAGTAGTGACGTCATCGCGCCCCCCTGTGCTGAGACGCCAGATCTCAGATGCAGAAGGAGAACGATGGAGGAGGAAGCAGAGAGCTCCATCTTTCATCATTGCTTTCAACTGTGGCGACATCTGCAATGCTGAGCAGGGGAAAGAATGGTGCCAGCGCTGACACTCCCCCCCCCCCCCCCCCGGATCTCTGCTTTATGTTTTATCTTACACCACACTGGGTGGCTGCAAAAACATCAAAAACCTGTTTCACATGTATAATTTTTTATATTCTCTTTGGATTTTTTGTATGAAACATTTTTTTGATTTATAGAAAACCTCTTTGATCTTCTTATTCACTTTCTTTTCTCCCAGTTTGGGGTGTTGAGTAGAGATGAGCGAACCTGTGACAGTTCGGTTCGGCGGCAGCAGTCGTACCTCCTCTAAGTGGAAATTAACCCGAATCCCAATGGAAGTCACTGATTGGCAGTTTGAGTCTCCTTCCACATACAGCCATAAGCAGAATACTTCCGTGAGAGGGTGGGCGGAGTTTTTTCTTTTCTTTTTGGGGGGGTGGGTTGCATATTACATGTGATCATGCTGTTGTTACCCCCAGTGTGAGCAGTTTAATCACTGCAATGGGCTCGCACCGGGCTGAGCACCGAGCGTACCTGAGCACAGCGATGCTGGCGCCATTGCTCAGCTTCCATAAAGCATCCGAACTCTGTTTTTTTGAAAGTCGGCATTTGGCTCAAAAAAAAACGAACACTGAACATCGGGTTCGCTCATCTCTAGTCCTGAGATCCTCTGCTCGCTGATATAATACACTGGGCTCTGTATTGTGATTATTTGTCCATCAGTGTAGACCTCGTATGTGCACACACCGCTTCATAGACTCCGGCGAGTGCGACCATGCTCCGGTGCTTGGAACAAGCATTTTGACGTTAGGGCGGGATCAACTTGTTTACTGAGTATAATGGAAGTCAATAGACAGATATAATAGATAGATATATAGATAGACAGGTAATAGTGATAAATAGATAATAGATAGATATGTGATAGATAATACAGACAGATAATAGATAGATCACTGCACTGACCCTTCCTCCTGTGTTCTGCGCTGATCTTCGGCCTCGTCCTCCTCACGGATTTATACCAGCTGTCTGATAGATAAATTAGATGGAGAGTTAATAGTGATAGATAGATTTGGATAGAAAATATACAGATAATTAGATAATAGTTAATAGAGATAGACAGATCGATGATGGATATGTGATAGATAATACAGATAGATATATAAAAGATAATATATATTTATTCATTGATATGGCGCTATTAATTCCATAGCGCTTTACATACATCAGCAACACTGTCCCCATTGGGGCTCACAATCTAAATTCCCTATCAGAATGTCTTTGGAGTGTGGGAAGAAACCAGAGAACGCAGAGGAAACCCACACAAACACGGGGAGAACATACAAACTCCTTGCAGATGTTGCAGTCAGACGCGCCCCCAGCCTGTGTAACCGTGTGTCTGACTGCAACCAGAGGCGCTGTGTGTGCGTCTCTATTGCTGTAAAAATATAAAAATAAAAAAAAATATTGGTGTAGCATCCCCCCGTATTATGAAACCCAGCACAGATAAATCATACAGCTACAGGCTGCAGCCCCCAGTCGTACCCTTACCTTGGTTGTGTATCAAAAAATAAGAACCGCATGTAGCTCTTTTAAAATTATATAATTTTAGAAAAACTGCGTGCACCCCACCTCAATTTTGATACCCAGCCATGATAAAGCTAGCAGCTGGTATTCTAAGGCTGGGGAGACTCATAGTTATTGGGCTCGCTTGGTCTAAATATAGCCTGTAGCCGCCTGGAATTGCTGCATGAATTAGATGCTCTAGTCCCAGCACTTTACCCATGTTATCCCGATTGCACCGGTGTGGTGACAATCGAGGTAATAAGGAGTTAATGGCAGCACAGAGCTGCCAATAAGCCCCAGATTACTAACGGGGAGGTGTTTATGAGACCCCTCATTAATAATATGTAGGTGAAAATAAAACACAAACACCAAAAATCCTTTATCTGAAATAAAATACTAAAAGGCACCCCTTTATTAACCCCCAAAACACCCAGGACCGACGTAATCCACACAATGTCCCACGACGATTGCAGCTCTGCTCCATCTGAAATCACAGCGTGTGGCCATAGAACATGGCTTCAGGCTGGAGTCACACTTGCGTATGACTCGCACGAGTGCAATGTGAGAAAATCTCGCATTGGCCTCAAAACAAAGTTAATCAATGAGGCAGCTCCGATCTGCGTTTTTTTCTTAGCTCCAATCGGACTGATGAAAAAAATAAATTAAAAATAAAATAAATAAATCACAGAACGCTGCGACTGCACAGGTATCTCGCGCAAGACTTGCCAATGCAAGTCTATGGGTTTGAGAAAAAAAGGACCTTCCTAGTGACATACGTTTTTATGGATACAATTCTATCTTGTAGCAGAAAACACTGCCCTGTGCGCACTAGAAAATGGAATTCTCTTAAGAAAATTCCGCACCCTCTGAAGGATTACCGCATTTGCGGTAAAAAAAAACACAGCAAACCGCAACCGAAAACCGCATGTGGTTTAACCGCGGTTTGGCTGCGAATTTTCCGCAGATTGTTCTCTGCTTTTTTTACCATTATCTATGGCAAAAACCGCAGGTACCTGCGGAAAAGGAGTGACATGCACATTCTTTTTGCTGCAGAAATTCTGCAGCAGAACCTGAAGGGGAAAAAACGCAGTGTGCGCACAAGGCCTTAATGCTCCTGTAAAAGGTCCTGTAAATGACTAAAAGCTGCTAAAAAAAACAAAAAACAAAACAGATTGCACACGGACAGCACAAGGATGACAAGTGACAAAAAAATCGTCCTAATGTCTGGCATGATAATTGGACCGATTTTTCATACGCAAGTGTGACTCCAGCCTCAGGCAGAGAATGACTGAGCTGTGATGACATCGCTCAGGTTACAGCTCCCACAATCCTCCACCGGTGATTGCAGGTAACCTCATTGAGCTGAGTGACCTGGCAGAAAACCACAGTCAGCAATAAAATATAAAGAGGCTCCCAACAGGCCCGAAATCCAAGAGATGCTCCATAACTTCTACAGCTACAAGTCTAACCCAGAAGGAGTGAGTTAGGCTACAAAAGACCTCATCAAAACATTCTACACCATGGCCAAATTGTCCAACCTTACACAAGTCAACTACAAGAGACCAAAAGAAGAGCAGATCAATGGTTGGTTTGATAGAGAATGTAAAGCCGTACAAAAGACCCTGAAAACAGCCTCAAACAATAAACACAGAGACCCCAACCACCCGGGCCTGAGGGAAGCCTATGACACCATACAAAGGCAATACAAAACCATCCTCAGGAGAAAGAAGCAGAGCTACATCTCTACCAAACTTAGCCAACGCCAAGACGCCCTCCAAGACAACTCCTTCTGGGAACTATGGAGTCACATGGACACAAAAAGCAAGACCAACATCCATATACAAAATGGTAACATCTGTCTCCAGTACTTCAGAGACCTCTACAAAGACATCCCAAAAGAAGGACTAAGCCAAGAACAGGAAAACAGAACATCAAAACTAAAGGCGATGGAGGAGAAAGTAAAAAAATTCCTAAAACCCTCTGGATACACCAATTACATTAGAGGAAGTTGCAGAGAATCTCTTCCATAAGGTGTAAAAAAGCCAGTGGTCCGGATGGAATCCCCCAGACATGCTGAAATAAAGCCCACCGGAAATACAAGCTGGAATGGTTAAATTGTTTAATATTGTGCTGAGTGCCAGCTACTTCTCTCGTACCTGGAAGCAAGGGCCCATCACACCCATCCACAAGAGCGGGGACAGGTATGACCAACTACAGAGGAAGACGTGTCAGCAGGAACCTGGGAAAACTGTTCACCAGCCTCCTGAACAACAGGATCCTCAGTTTCTTCACCGAGCACAATGTCCTCAGCAAGAGCCAACCAGGGTTCCTGCCAAACCATTGCACCACGGATCACATCTACACCCTGCACAGTCTCATTCGGAGCCACATCCACAAAACAAAGTACATAAAGATATACGCCTGTTTTGTGGACTTTAAAAAGGCTTTTGACTCCGTGTGGCACCCGGGCTTGTTCTTGAAATTTCTGGAGAGCGGAATAGTAGGAAAGCCCTACGATGTCATCAAAAGCTCCTAAACCGAGAACCTCTGCAGTGTGAACAACAGAAGAATGGCTTATTTCCAGCAGAGCCGAGGAGTCAGATAGGGCTACAACCTAAAGGCCGCTTTACACGCTACAACATCGCTAAAGCAATGTTTTTGGGGTCACGGAATTTGTGACGCACATCCGGCCGCATTAGCGATGTTGTTGCGTGTGACACCTATTAGCGATTTTGAATCGTCGCAAAAACGTTCAAAATCGCTAAAATGCCCCCCTAATCTCGATTATCGCTGCTGCTGCCGCCGCTACGATGTAGTTCGTCGTTCCTGCGGCAGCACACATCGCTATGTGTGACACCGCAGGAACGAGGAACCTCACCTTACCTGTGACCCAGCCACAATGAGGAAGGAAGGAGGTGGGCGGGATGTTATGTGCCGCTCATCTGCGCCCCTCCGCTTCTATTGGGCGACCGCTTAGTGACGTTGCTGTGACGCCGAATGAACCGGACCCTTAGAAAGGAGGAGGTTCGCCGGTCACAGCGACGTCGCTAGGCAGGTAAGTCCGTGTGATGGCTCCGCGCGATTTTGTGCACCACGGGCAGCGATTTGCCCGTGACGTACAAACGATGGGGGCGGGTGGGCACGCTAGCGATATTGGTCATGATATCACAGCGTGTAAAGCGGCCTTAAGTCTAATGCACGCTTCACACGGTACGATCTATCGTGCGATTGCACGAGCAATTGTACCCGCCCCCATCGTTTGTGTGTCACGGGTAATTAGTTGCCCGTGGCGCACAAAGTCGTTAAACCACCATCACACGTACTTACCTGCTGAGCGACCTCGCTTTGGGCGGCGAACATCCACTTCCTGAAGGGGGAGGGACGTCTGGTGTCACAGTGACGTCACACAGCGCCCAACCAATAGAAGCGGAGTGGCGAAGATGAGCGGGACGTAAACATCCTGCCCACCTCCTTCCTTCCGCATTGCCGGCGGGAGCCGCGGGACGTAGGTAAGCTGTGTTCATCGTTCCCGGGGTGTCACACGGAGCGATGTGTGCTACCCCGGGTACGATGAACAACCGGCGCTAAGTAGAATAAACGATTTTTTAAAAATGAGCGACTTGTTTACAGACGCTCATAGGTGTCACACGGGACGACGTCGCAAACGATGACGGATGTGCGTCACGAAAACCGTGACCCCGACGATATATCGCACAGTAGATCGTCCCGTGTGACGCCCGCATAACTCTCTTTAATATCTCCAGCAATGAGCGGCCACTGCTCTGGAATGTTCCACAGCTCCAGGTCTCACACTCCATGACACCCAGGTGAAATTCTCTCTATGCAGGTGACCTCCTGCTGCTGACACCAACTGAGAAAGGCCTCCAAGACAACCTACAAATCTTGGAGAAATTCAGCTCTACGTGTGCGCCACTGATCAACCTAAAAGGAAGCCAACATCATAGAGTTCCAGAAGAGAAAAATGAAGATTGGACCAGCACCTTCATTTGTCTTAGGCCTCCTTCACACGTCCGTGTCTCCGGTACGAGTTTGATCCGTTTCCTCACGTGCCGGAGACACGGACACACGTAGACCCATTAAAATCAATGGGTCTGCGCTCAGGTGCGTGTTTTGCCATGAACCGTGTGGAGCACACATGTGCCCGTGTGCTCCACACGTAGACATGTCTGTTTTTCTCCGGCATCATGGGTGTCACACGGGCCGCACAAATGTGATCCATGTGACACGCACCAGAGAAAACACACGTGTCTGTGAATTAAAAGGGATTTCTACACTCACCTTCTCCAGCGCTGCTGTCTCTGCCGCTGCTGGCACTTGCTTCCGGCCCCCACTCATTATGCTCTTCGCATATTCACTGCATTTCGGGGCAGTACCAGCAACAGGGAGTCGGCAGAGCCGAAGACCGTAGATCAGCACCACGGACAGCAGGGACAGGTGAGCAGAAAGTTCCTGTTCTCCGTGTGTTATCGCAGATAGCACACGGAGAACAGACGTGTGCCATAAGCACGGCACACGGAGGGTTATACGCACCTTTAAACATGTCTGTGAAATAAGGGCGTGATTTTGACGGACGTGTGAAAGAGACCTTAAACAACTGCGCTCATACAGGAAAGGACACATACACCTACCTGGGCCTGGAAATTCACCAGTCAGGGAGGGACAAATGAGCAATAGAGATTGCTATGCCATCCGAAGGAAACCATCATCTGAAGCCACCAGTGAGGGTCTGGCTAAAAAGCTTCAATTCCATCATCACCGAAATCCTCCTGTACGGCAGTGAAGTCTGGGGCCCTCACACTTACCCAGATTGGTCAAGGTGAGATTCCAGCCCAACATAAATATTACACCTTGAATTTTATAAGTGTGCCGCCCCCGTGCAAGCAGCCGGCCCTGCTCGGATCCGGGCCTTCATGGGTGGTGGCTTGGGGGTCTCTGGACCCGACGAATAAATGGGGGGACATAGATGTACGGGCTAGACCGTAGTAAGTTTGTGACGCCACCCACGTTGCGTGGTGAGGTGGAACACTACCGCTGCTGTTATGGGGCACCCGGGGGAGATGTTGTGCAGCAAGTTGTTAACCCCTCCGTGGACAGGGATGGTGGCCCCGGGACCCGGTGGCTCAGTGCAGGGTATAGCAACCGCAGGGGGTGCTGATGTACTCACTGTTAGTAAAACACACAAGTCTCTGGTAAACCAAGGTGATGGTGGCCGGTGCCGTGGCCGGTTGCGTTTGGGTCCCCCACCCGGCTGGTGGTCTCTATTCTTTTCCTGCACTGCTTTGTGTAAGGTGGACTTGTAGTGCCCCTGAGACTGGGTGCTACAGGGTATTGTATTTTATATATGTATTCTTATGTATCTTATAATATCTGTCCAGACAGGCAGAGGTTAACTTTGTAAGTTTTGTTTTTGCTCAAACAGCCTCACACACACTGGCAGGAAGGAGTTAAAAAGCTTTTCAGCAGTAGCTGAGCCTGCATGTCTCATCTCCTAATGAGCGGGTGCTTCACATAGGCCAGTTCCCATGACAACCTGAAGGGAGGGGGGACCTGAATGTGAAGAGCAGACTGAGGTTAGTCAGAACGCCTTGGGACAGCAGAGAGAGTGGAAGCAGTGACGCACACAGCCTTAGTCAGAACGCCTTGGGACAGCAGAGAGAGTGGAAGCAGTGACACACACAGCCTTAGTCAGAACGCCTTGGGACAGCAGAGAGAGTGGAAGCAGTGACGCACACAGCCTTAGTCAGAACGCCTTGGGACAGCAGAGAGAGTGGAAGCAGTGACACACACAGCCTTAGTCAGAACGCCTTGGGACAGCAGAGAGAGTGGAAGCAGTGACGCACACAGCCTTAGTCAGAACGCCTTGGGACAGCAGAGAGAGTGGAAGCAGTGACACACACAGCCTTAGTCAGAACGCCTTGGGACAGCAGAGAGAGTGGAAGCAGTGACACACACAGCCTTAGTCAGAACGCCTTGGGACAGCAGAGAGAGAGTGGAAGCAGTGACACACACAGCCTTAGTCAGAACGCCTTGGGACAGCAGAGAGAGTGGAAGCAGTGACACACACAGCCTTAGTCAGAACGCCTTGGGACAGCAGAGAGAGTGGAAGCAGTGACACACACAGCCTTAGTCAGAACGCCTTGGGACAGCAGAGAGAGTGGAAGCAGTGACACACACAGCCTTAGTCAGAACGCCTTGGGACAGCAGAGAGAGTGGAAGCAGTGACGCACACAGCCTTAGTCAGAACGCCTTGGGACAGCAGAGAGAGTGGAAGCAGTGACACACACAGCCTTAGTCAGAACGCCTTGGGACAGCAGAGAGAGTGGAAGCAGTGACGCACACAGCCTT
Organism: Anomaloglossus baeobatrachus; assembly: GCF_048569485.1. Lineage (NCBI taxonomy): Eukaryota > Metazoa > Chordata > Amphibia > Anura > Aromobatidae > Anomaloglossus > Anomaloglossus baeobatrachus. The sequence continues at coordinate 199,322 of NW_027441780.1, read as the reverse complement.
AGTCAGAACGCCTTGGGACAGCAGAGAGAGTGGAAGCAGTGACGCACACAGCCTTAGTCAGAACGCCTTGGGACAGCAGAGAGAGTGGAAGCAGTGACGCACACAGCCTTAGTCAGAACGCCTTGGGACAGCAGAGAGAGTGGAAGCAGTGACACACACAGCCTTAGTCAGAACGCCTTGGGACAGCAGAGAGAGTGGAAGCAGTGACGCACACAGCCTTAGTCAGAACGCCTTGGGACAGCAGAGAGAGTGGAAGCAGTGACGCACACAGCCTTAGTCAGAACGCCTTGGGACAGCAGAGAGAGTGGAAGCAGTGACGCACACAGCCTTAGTCAGAACGCCTTGGGACAGCAGAGAGAGTGGAAGCAGTGACGCACACAGCCTTAGTCAGAACGCCTTGGGACAGCAGAGAGAGTGGAAGCAGTGACGCACACAGCCTTAGTCAGAACGCCTTGGGACAGCAGAGAGAGTGGAAGCAGTGACGCACACAGCCTTAGTCAGAACGCCTTGGGACAGCAGAGAGAGTGGAAGCAGTGACACACACAGCCTTAGTCAGAACGCCTTGGGACAGCAGAGAGAGTGGAAGCAGTGACGCACACAGCCTTAGTTAGAACGCCTTGGGACAGCAGAGAGAGTGGAAGCAGTGACACACACAGCCTTAGTCAGAACGCCTTGGGACAGCAGAGAGAGTGGAAGCAGTGACGCACACAGCCTTAGTCAGAACGCCTTGGGACAGCAGAGAGAGTGGAAGCAGTGACACACACAGCCTTAGTCAGAACGCCTTGGGACAGCAGAGAGAGTGGAAGCAGTGACACACACAGCCTTAGTCAGAACGCCTTGGGACAGCAGAGAGAGTGGAAGCAGTGACGCACACTTTTGCAGCTCCCCATGAGGGCTCTCCCTCTCAGGGAGGCAGACAGAGGAACCACCAAGTCCAGACCGGTTCATACACACTTTCCTTACCTGGGTCTGGGCGAGTGGATGGCTGAGGACCCCTAAGCTGAGAGAGCAGACAGCACCAGTTAGGAGGCTCCAGGTCCATTAGCCGGCAGAGCCCTGGAATGGGAGAGGTGGCTAGCCGGGATGAAGTACAGAGCCCTGCATCTTCGGGTGGCAGAGTAATGGGTCCCAAGAGTTCCAGTCAGAGGAGGGGACCACCTCACGAGCGCACAGGGGGAGAAGGCCCACAGGCTGCTCTGCAGGACTTAAAGAAGTTGTCCAGTTACCAAAACTGATTTTTTTTTTTCTGATAAATCTTGCTAATATGTGCCCCTCAACACATCTATTATGTTTTTTCAGCAAAATTACCTTTCTTTGTGCACTAGCAGCACATGCTCATTGCTGGCTCCAGTTCTGATGGGGTTAATCTCTCCTCTGACTTCCTGTGTTCAGTTCCTACAAGTCCCAGAATTCTTTGTGGCTCTAGGGCGGTGTCTAGCTTATCTAACACACCCATTGTGTCTAATACACCCACTCTGCTCCCACCCAAACCCTCCTCCCTGCCTCTTCCCAGTGGATGTGCACTGAGATCAATTACACAGAGACAGCAGCAGCTCTACTCTACACAGCCAGGGGAAGAAAGTGTGTGCGCGTGTATATACAGTGTGTGTGTGTATATACAGTGTGTGTGTGTATACAGTGTTTGTGTATATACAGTGTGTATGTATACAGTGTGTGTGTGTGTGTGTGTATATATATATACAGTGTGTGTGTGTATATACAGTGTGTGAGTGAGTGTGTATGTCATACTCACCTGTCTGCAGGGTCCCGGTGCCATGCCCGCTCCCAGCCCCTGTCTCGGTACCGCCGCTCTGGCTGTGTGCAGTCTCCCCGGTGCATGCACGAAGCTTGCAGGACCTGGCCGTGGATCACCTGATGCAGTCACCTGACGCATCAGCTGATCGATTCTCGTGGTGTCGCCGGCTTTTTCGCGCCCGGCCGGCTATCAGCTGATCCTGCCGTCAGGGGACTTCATCAGCTGATTACCAGCAGCTCCTGCAGTGATGGGCCAGGATCAGACTCCGCTCCAGGAGCTGCTGGTAATCAGCACAGACGTGAGTATTTATTTTTCTTTTTTTTTTTTTTTTTGCACTGATGCATCAGCTGATTGTATAATCGGCTTTTATACAATCAGCTGATGTGTGATGTGATTCACGTAGTTTATCCTGACACATCATCTGATCGCTTTGCCTTCCAGCAAACCCATCAGATGATATTGGATCCGGATTGGACGGCGCGGGACCCTAACCCAGGATTACTGCGGAGGGGGGTTTATTTCAATAAAGATGGAGTCACTAATTGTGTTGTGTTTTATTTCTAATAAAAATATTTTTCTGTGTGTTGTGTTTTTTGTTTTTTTTTATCATTACTAGAAATTCATGGTGGCCATGTCTAATATTGGCGTGACACCATGAATTTCGGGCTTAGGGCCAGCTGATAATATACAGCTAGCCCAAACTCCATTATTACCCGGCTAGCCACCCGGCATCAGGGCAGCTGGAAGAGTTGGATACAGCGCCAGAAGATGGCGCTTCTATGGAAGCGCCATTTTCTGGGGTGGCTGCGGACTGCAATTCGCAGTGGGGGTGCCCAGAAAGCATGGGCACCCTTCACTGTGGATTCCAATCCCCAGCTGCCTAGTTGTACCCGGCTGGACACCAAAATTAGGCGAAGCTCACGTCATTTTTTTTTAAAATTATTTCATGAAATAATTAAAAAAAAAAAAGGGCTTCACTATATTTTTGGTTCCCAGCCAGGTACAACTAGGCAGCTGGGGGTTGGGGGCAGCCCGTACCTGCCTGCTGTACCCGGCTAGCATACAAAAATATGGCGAAGCCCACGTCATTTTTTTTTTCTTTTTGGGTAAAAAACTGCATAGTTCTGGATGGAGGATGCTGAGCCTTGTAGTTCTGCAGCTGCTGTCTGCTCTCCTGCATACAATGAACATTTTGAATAAGGAAATGACATCAGACCTTTTTTATTTTTTTCATCAACAATCTTTAACGGCATTGTGCACTGATTAAAAACGCAGTGAGCAAAAACGCAGCAAAAAAGGCACCAAATCGCGGCAAAAACGTGACATGCAGCACCGCAGGTGACAGAGCAGAGCAAGTTGGTGACATGCTCTGCTCTGACACATAGTGTGCTGCATGTCACAGTATCCACTCTGGGACTTGTTGTGCAGGTGACCGGATGATACATGTCACTAACTTGCTCCACTGTGACTTCTGCTGCATTGTTCCAACTGTATACACTCTCACCTGCACAACAAGTCCCATAGTGGAGACAGTTAGTGACATGTAGCATCCGGTCACCTGCACAACAAGTGCCAGAGTGGAGAAAGATAGTGACATGCAGCACACTATGTGTCAGAGCAGAGCATGTCACTGTCTCCACTCCGCTGACCTCACAGCCCGTACACGCTGCGATAGATGCAGGGAGACACAGAACAAGTAATCGGCCGACACTGGAGTCATCTGATTACTTGGGATGAATTGAGCAGTAAAATGCTCTGGTGCTCGATGGGCGAAGCCCATGCCGTTTTTTTTTAAAAAAAAATCATTAAAAATAAAAAAAAATAAAAAATCACATTGTTTGTGGGCTCCCGCTGCATTTTCTGTTGCTAAGGGTAACCAAAGCAGCTACTGGCTGCTAGCCCCCGCTGCTTGGTGTTACTTTCACTGGCAATAGAAATGCAGGGAAGCATTTTTTTTTTTTAATAAAGGTTTTTCCCTGAAAACGTTTTTAAGAAAATGACGTGGGCTTCGCCATATTTTTGTATGCTAGCCAGGTACAGCAGGCAGCTACGGGCTGCCCCCAACCCCCAGCTGCCTAGTTGTACCCGGCTGGGAACCAAAAATATAGAGAAGCCCTTTTTTTTTTTTTTATTTCATGAATTTCATGAAATAATTAAAAAAAAAAATGACATGGGCTTCGCCGAATTTTTGAGTCCAGCCAGGTACAACTAGGCAGCTGGGGATTGGAATCCGCAGTGAAGGGTGCCCAAACTTTCTGGGCCCCCCGCTGCGAATTGCAGTCCACAGCCGCCCCAGAAAATGGCGCTTTTATAGAAGCGCCATCTTCTGGCGCTGTATCCAACTCTTCCAGTGGCCCTGGTGGCAGGTGGCACGCTGGGTAATAAGGGGTTAATACCAGCTATGTTTTACCAGCTGGTATAAAGCCCGAGATTCTAAATGTCAGGCCAAGGTTGACCTGGCCATTAAGAATCTCCAATAAAGGGTTTAAAAAAAAAGACCACACAGAGAAAAATACTTTATTAAAAATAAATACACAGACACAGTAGGGACTCCATGTTTATTACTCCCTCTCACCCCTCCACGATGGAGAGATTTCTGTACTGACCATGCCAGGAGAGAGCGAGGGAAAAGAGAGCGAGCGAGGGGGGAGAGGAAAAGAAAGCGAGCGGGGGGGGGAGGAAAAGAGAGCGAGCGGGGGGGAAAGAGAGCGAGCGGGGGGGAGAACAGAGCGAGGGGGGGAGAAGAGAGCGAGGGGGGAGGAAAAGAGAGCGAGGGGGGAGGAAAAGAGAGCGAGGGGGGAGGAAAAGAGAGCGAGGGGGGAGGAAAAGAGAGCGAGGGGGGAGGAAAAGAGAGCGAGGGGGGAGGAAAAGAGAGCGAGGGGGGAGGAAAAGAGAGCGAGGGGGGAGGAAAAGAGAGCGAGGGGGGAGGAAAAGAGAGCGCAGGGGGGAGGAAAAGAGAGCGCAGGGGGGAGGAAAAGAGAGCGCGGGGGGAGGAAAAGAGAGCGCAGGGGGGAGGAAAAGAGAGCGCAGGGGGGAGGAAAAGAGAGCGCAGGGGGGAGGAAAAGAGAGCGCAGGGGGGAGGAAAAGAGAGCGCAGGGGGGAGGAAAAGAGAGCGCAGGGGGGAGGAAAAGAGAGCGCAGGGGGGAGGAAAAGAGAGCGCAGGGGGGAGGAAAAGAGAGCGCAGGGGGGAGGAAAAGAGAGCGCAGGGGGGAGGAAAAGAGAGCGCAGGGGGGAGGAAAAGAGAGCGCAGGGGGGAGGAAAAGAGAGCGCAGGGGGGAGGAAAAGAGAGCGAGGGGGGAGGAAAAGAGAGCGAGGGGGGAGGAAAAGAGAGCGAGGGGGGAGGAAAAGAGAGCGCGGGGGGAGGAAAAGAGAGCGCAGGGGGGAGGAAAAGAGAGCGCAGGGGGGAGGAAAAGAGAGCGCAGGGGGGAGGAAAAGAGAGCGAGGGGGGAGGAAAAGAGAGCGAGGGGGGAGGAAAAGAGAGCGCAGGGGGGAGGAAAAGAGAGCGCAGGGGGGAGGAAAAGAGAGCGCAGGGGGGAGGAAAAGAGAGCGCAGGGGGGAGGAAAAGAGAGCGCAGGGGGGAGGAAAAGAGAGCGCAGGGGGGAGGAAAAGAGAGCGCAGGGGGGAGGAAAAGAGAGCGCAGGGGGGAGGAAAAGAGAGCGCAGGGGGGAGGAAAAGAGAGCGAGGGGGGAGGAAAAGAGAGCGCGGGGGGAGGAAAAGAGAGCGCGGGGGGAGGAAAAGAGAGCGCGGGGGGAGGAAAAGAGAACGCAGGGGGGAGGAAAAGAGAACGCAGGTGGGAGGAAAAGAGAACGCAGGGGGGAGGAAAAGAGAGCGAGGGGGGAGGAAAAGAGCGCGGGGGGAGGAAAAGAGAGCGCGGGGGGAGGAAAAGAGAGCGCAGGGGGGAGGAAAAGAGAGCGCAGGGGGGAGGAAAAGAGAGCGCAGGGGGGAGGAAAAGAGAGCGCAGGGGGGAGGAAAAGAGAGCGCAGGGGGGAGGAAAAGAGAGCGCAGGGGGGAGGAAAAGAGAGCGCAGGGGGGAGGAAAAGAGAGCGCAGGGGGGAGGAAAAGAGAGCGAGGGGGGAAGAGAGCGAGGGAAAAGAGAGGGGAGAGGGATAAGAGGGGGGCAGAGAAGAGGGGGAAGAGGGGAGGGGGAGAAGAGTGGGGGGAGAGAAGAGAGTGGGGAAAGAACAGGGGGGGGGGGCAGAGGTGCTCTGTCACCAACTGTCTCCACTCTGTGACTTGTGGTGCAGGTGACAGAGTGCAGACAGTTGGTCCATGCAGCAGGACAGATGGCAGAGCACAGCGGTGACATGCCTGCCAGTGTCTTGCTGCTGGGAGGAGCACACGATCACACTGCCCGACACCGGCCGCTCTCCTGACATCGCAGCAGAGCGGGCGGGTGGACAGTGTGAGCACATACTTACGTGCAGGGGGGGATTCAGCTGAAGAACCCTCCCCCTGTACTGCACACTGGCGCCCCGTGCCTCAGCCTCTCTGCAGGACGCCGGCTCCACACAAACGTCCTCCGGATCCTCCCCTCGATGCTGAGCTGTGACGTGCGGTAGTCACCGCCCACAGCCCTGTCACTCAATCTGAGTGGCGCCGGCATCCTGTGACGTACCCGTCTTGTTTGAGAGCCCGGAAATGCCGGGACGTCAGAGGATGCCGGCGGCCACAGCTCCAGGGGGTCATGTGACAGGCACTGAGCGTGCAGGATAGCGCCGCTCAGTGCCAGAACTGGAAACAGAAGCCAATGGAGAAGACGCCTAGAAAGGTAAGTAGAGCTCATACAGAAAATAAAAAAAATGGGTGAACCACCCCTTTAACCTCTGCCCTGCCTGGGAACGAACGGAGTCATTGCAGAATATGAAAGAACTGAGAGTAAACAAGATCTGAAACCCGCAACCCAGTGACTCTGACTCTGTTTTTCATCGCCTTGTGATCTGGCGATTTCCAGTTCCCCGTTCTCCCTCCCGGGGGCTGCTCCACCTGTGGGGAGCAATATCATCCTGGCTGCACCCCAACATCTCCCCCGGCGAGGTACCCTGCAGCGGCGGCCTTATCCCTGGCTGCACTCCACAGGTGGCGTAGTCGACATCATCCGTTCCACTCCCGGAGGAGGAAAGGTCGGAGGAAGGGTCCACAGCAGAGGAGGCCGGGGTCCCAGTCACCACCGTAACCGGTGACTACATCTCCAGGACAATCCTTGCAAGCCCCCCCCCGCCTTTTACTGTGCACCACGGGGCCACGGGTCAGGCCACGACTTCTACAAACCACTGGCCCGGCGACGAGTAAACAAGGAGGTAAGCTCCTATCTTGAGCTCCGTGGGGTGTCACAGACTTTCCTAGTGTGAAACTCAGGAGTCCGCTCCCGGCTGGATGTGGCCTAAGGAGCCGTGCCCACAGACGCTGGCCCGTGGGATCTATGGGCCCTGGCGGTGACCTCTTATCCCTAATCGATGGGCTGTTGTCTTCTATGAGGGACTTTGGGTGGGACAGGACCTCTAGTCCTGGCCTCAATCTGTTAATTAACCAGTTCCACTCTGTTCTGGTCCTGGCTTCAGGGTCCGAGTACCCCCATTTGTGCTCCGGTTTCCGTGTTGGTGCCGGCGGGCTACAACCAGTGAAGTCTGGGGCCCTCACACTTAACCAATTGGTCAAGGTGGGATTCCAGCCCAACAGAAATATTCAACCTGGAATTTAGCGCCTTCTACAGGTCCATCAAAGCACCTCAAACTGTGCCTGTCAGGCTAAGCTGGGCAGATTGCCTCTACACCTAGCAGTTCTGAAGAGGGCACTGTCATGTCGGTCTCACCTACAGAATAACAATCCACGCTCCCATCATCATAAATCCCTGATACATATAGGTGGTCCAGATGGACCAGGACCCCTGGCACAGCTCTCCCAAACCCAACTGGACAAAATGACCAATCACAGCAGCCTGACAAAATCCAGAATCAGGAAGATGGTAGACGAGGGCTAGAAAAGGTACATCAGTGACTGAAGGACTAATAGCAATACCTCACAGAAACGGACCACGTACCAGAGACTACAGACTGGCCCCATATCTGGAGAAACTCCCGGATCCCAGAGACCGCAGGACTATGAGCCAATATAGACTCAGTGCCCACAGTCTAGCCATCAATTCCCACACAAGCAGAGCTACAAGCCCAGGGAGGACAGACTGTGCCAACACTGACCTGGAGGCCAAGGAAGGATGAAACCCACCTCCTGCTACACTGCACCAAATACTCAGCAGTGAGGAACACTCAGTAGTGAGGGATTTCAGCTCCATGAAGGGGGAAGAAAAAACATACAGTATATCCTATTATAAAGGAGAAGAAAAGGAGTATTAAATGGCCAATCACATAATCAATAAAAGTCAAAACCATTGCCTTTACGGTATCAAAACCTAAATGAGTTTATTAAGCATAAATTCAGACAATGGTAAAATCACAATGGTACAAAAAAGGGGGGGGGGTTTTGTTAGGCAGGAAATCAGTCCCAGAAAAACATTCCCAAACAAGGGGACATCAGCCCTATAAGGTAATAGTAATGGTATACACAAAAATGAGCAAGCAGCAACCTGAAAGTGTAGTAGAGGAAAATTCATCATACTACAGATACAAAAGAGTAGATACATAACAGAGCTGCTTACCCATTAAAAAGTGCAAGGTGCTAGGTCAGTGCCAGGGCAGAGGTCCAAATATCAGTGGGAGAAGCCCCAACGCGTTTCGCTGCGTTGCTTCTTCGGGGGGCAATGCATACATCCCATGTGGCCAAATGCCCCTAAATACCGCTGTGTAATAACAAAAATCGCCGCCACCTGTGCCGCATGTGTCGCGTCAGCGCTTCCCGTCCGTCCATCACTTCCGGGTCTCCCCGGCGGAAGTGACGCCACACAGCGTCACCTCCCACCGCATCCGAGCTCCTCAGCGTGGGCGGAAGTGGGGAGCGGCACGACACATGCGCCGCGGCCATCTTGTGTGTGGGCAGGAGAAAGGGCGTCCCATCTAATCTAAAAGCCTACCATCTAATCCACCCATGACAGCTAGAAGGGCCTCTAATCTACGTGATTCATTGGTTAATAGCCATTATGTGGCTAAGGTGCCTCGTCTCTTTGGTGTTGGTGAGCCACGACGTGGCTTTTTTCCTTGTGGCAATTGTATTGCCTGCCGTAACATGATAAGAGCAACTACATTCTCTTCTGCTGACGGCAGTCGTGAATATGAGATCCGCCACCACATTACTTGTCGTACAAGCAATGTGGTTTACTATGCCACTTGTGGGTGCAATTTAGTTTATATAGGACTTACCACACGTGAATTGCGCCTACGTACACGTGAACATGTTAGGAATATCTCTGCGGCATCTGAGTTGGACTTGGATGACCCTTGTCTCACCACACTGCCCCGCCATCACAAGGTGGAGCACGGATGTGACCCAACCCAATTTAGGGTAAGGGGCATAGATGTGGTCCATCTTGGGATGAGGGGTGGTGACTATGGCAAAATTCTGGCACAGAGAGAATGTGCTTGGATTGTTCGCCTTGGTACCATGACACCCAAGGGTCTCAACGAGAAACTCAGCTTCTCTCCATTCTTACAATAATATTGTCATGGACTTTCTGTCTCTCTGGGGGCATTTCATATAGGTGTCCATATATGTTTTGTTTTTGTTTTTAACTGATTTTAATTACCTCCCTCTATTTTTCTATTCTTTCTCAGTGCTTATATGTCTTTTTGTGGCCTACATGATGGACTTTTTGTGACACAGGAATGAAGCTTTCAAGAATATGTCGTATATTATGCATTGTCACTGATGTAATTGTTTTATGATGTGTCTTCTATATCCGAATGTATTCTTCAACTCTGTGTTGATCACTGTCATCTCTCTGTCCCCCCATGCTCCTATTAATATAGTGGTACCCCTGCTGGTCCTATACATACAGTCTTACATCAGGTTACACCTTATGCCATTATATTGAATTATTCTTACAACGGCATTTTAGTCTTTTTCCCCGATGATGAATCATTGTGTGGAACGGACCTGCGGCGCTACCACGTGATACTGCGCATTGTGCGGCATAGTGAGTTTGGGGACGCCCTTTCTCCTGCCCACACACAAGATGGCCGTGGCGCATGTGTCGTGCCGCTCCCCACTTCCGCCCACGCTGAGGAGCTCGGATGCGGTGGGAGGTGACGCTGTGTGGCATCACTTCCGCCGGGGAGACCCGGAAGTGATGGACGGACGGGAAGTGCTGACGCGACACATGCGGCACAGGTGGCGGCGATTTTTGTTATTACACAGCGGTATTTAGGGGCATTTGGCCACATGGGATGTATGCATTGCCCCCCGAAGAAGCAACGCAGCGAAACGCGTTGGGGCTTCTCCCACTGATATTTGGACCTCTGCCCTGGCACTGACCTAGCACCTTGCACTTTTTAATGGGTAAGCAGCTCTGTTATGTATTATTATTATTATTATTTATTATTATAGCGCCATTTATTCCATGGCACTTTACAAGTGAAAGAGGGTATACGTACAACAATCATTAACAGTACAAGACAGACTGGTATAGGAGGAGAGAGGACCCTGCCCGCGAGGGCTCACAGTCTACAGGGAATGGGTGATGGTACAATAGGTGAGGACAGAGCTGGTTGCGCAGTGGTCTACTGGGCTGAGGGCTATTGTAGGTTGTAGGCTTGTTGGAAGAGGTGGGTCTTGAGGTTCCTCTTGAAGCTTTCCACGGTAGTGGAGAGTCTGATGTGCTGAGGTAGAGCGTTCCAGAGTATGGGGGATGCACGGGAGAAATCTTGCATCTACTCTTTTGTATCTGTAGTATGATGAATTTTCCTCTACTACACTTTCAGGTTGCTGCTTGCTCATTTTTGTGTATACCATTACTATTACCTTATAGGGCTGATGTCCCCTTGTTTGGGAATGTTTTTCTGGGACTGATTTCCTGCCTAACAAAACCCTCCCCCCTTTTTTGTACCATTGTGATTTTACCATTGTCTGAATTTATGCTTAATAAACTCATTTAGGTTTTGATACCGTAAAGGCAATGGTTTTGACTTTTATTGATTATGTGATTGGCCATTTAATACTCCTTTTCTTCTCCTTTATAATGATATATTTGTGGAGTGGCCGTAATTCATTATTATTGCACACTCCATCTGTTACCCAGAAATTCTTGATTATACAGTATATCCTACTGCGGGACAAAGAGACTGCAGTGGAGATAGCAGCGCGGTGTGTGAGCGAATGTCAGAGACCGAGAAAGAGAAATAAAATATGATAAGCCATGGACTTCTATACCCCATCCATCCTCCCTACACTCCCCACCGCGGATGTGCCCCATCAAGCAGCATCGCCCAGTGTAAGCCCCCCACAACGTACTGCATTGCCCAGTGTAAGCCCCCCAATATGCAGCATCATCCAGTGTAATCCCCCCAATATGCAGCATCGCCCAGTGTAAGCCCCCCACAACGTACTGCATTGCCCAGTGTAATCCCCCCAATATGCAGCATCGCCCAGTGTAAGCCCCCAATATGCAGCATCGCCCCCTGCCCTGTGTAGCCCCCCATATCCCCCTTCCTTATGGAAGCCTCCACAGCCCTGTGCTGCAGCTTCAGCCCCTTCCCTGTGATATATACACGAGCTGCAGCCCCCAGTAGTGACAGGAGACACTTTTATTTCTTACCCCAAAATCCAGTGTGACCTCAGCTCTATAACTAATGAGGAAAAGCTGAATCTTCCCCACCTCAGGGTCAGGATCCGTCCGCTCTGCACAGGGGAGATGCTAGAATGTACGGGCTCCTGACAGGTATGACGTCACTGGTCATGTGATGGGGCGTGGTCACAATGCAGCCTGATGTGTCCAGCCCGAACTTTCCAGACAGAAAAGCAATGTTTATTCTGAGGCTATGTGCGCACGTTGCGCTCTGTCCCTGCAGAAATTTCTGCAGTGATTTGAACAGTACACGTGCGCTTCAAATCGCTGCAGAAAGAGTCCGTAGTGGAAAAAAAAAGCCGATTCCATGCGCTCTGACTGCAGCCCCTCCCATAGACAGAGCGGGGGATGCATGCAGAGCGCACGGAATAAGTGACATGTCACTTCTTAGAACGCACGCTTCGGGCAGCAGCCGAAGAGCTGCGCTCTAATACGCCACGTGCGCACATCTCCTGCATAATCTTCATAGATTATGCTGGAGACGCAGGACGCATGCAGTTATGCTGCGGTGCAGATCGCAACGTAACTGCATGCAAATACACAAAATGCGCACGTAGCCTAAGGCTACATGCGTACGCTGCACATTTTTCTGCACACAAACTGCAGCCAAAACTGCACCTTGTCAGAGAGAGCCAATGTCCCAAAAAACGCTTGTAATGTAGGTGCGTTTTTGGTGCGTTTTTGTCATTGCGTTTTTTTAAAGGAGAAACAAAATATGATAGGAAAGGATAATGGATAGATAGCTAGAATACATCATAGATGGAAAAAATAGAAAGAATAGCTAGATGGATAGATGGATAGATGGATAGATGGATGGATGGATGGATGGATGGATAATAAGAACATATAGATTAGATAATAAGAAAGAACAAAAAGAATTCATAGAAAGAAATAACAGAATAGCTTGATAGAGGGATAGCCAGCTTGGTTAGCTTTTTTTTATTTTTTTGGGGTAAAAAAAATAACATGAGGTCCCCCCATTTTTCATATCCAGCACAGGAACAGCAGAAGCTGCAACCCTCAGCTCTCTGCTGTACCTTGGCTGGTTATGAAAAATAGAGGGGATCCCACACTTTTTTTTTAATTATTTGATTTATTTAAGAAAAAAAATGACGTGGGATCCCCACATTTTTCTAATACCAGCCAAGGTGCAGCAGACAACTGAGGACTGATATTATTAGGGTGGGAAGGGCCATAGTTATTTGGCCCTTTCCAGCCTAACAATAGCAGCCCACAGCCGTCCCAGAAGTGGCGCATCCATAAGATGCTCCAATTCTGGCGCTGGACCCGGCTCTTCCCGTTGCCCTGGTGCGATGGCAATCGGAGTAATAAGGAGTTAATGGCAGCAACCCATAGCTGCCACTAAGCCCTAGGTTAGTGATGTCATTCGTCTATGAGACACCCCACATCACTAATCTGTAAGTGAAAGTAAATAACCACAAACAGCCAAGAAAATCCTTTTATTTGAAATAAAATAAAAAGCCCCCTCTTTCACCACTTTATTAACCCCCAAAACACCCCTCCAGGTCCGAAGTAATCCACACAAGGTCACAGACGCTTAGAGCTTTGCTACATCCCTGTCCTGTCACAGCCAGCGGTCATACAGCATGGCTGCCAGCTATGAGTGTGTACAGAGCCGAAGCGATTAAACTAGGGTGAACCCCTGAAGTCACAGCTACTGGTCCCGCAGTACGGCGAGTGTCGCAGCAATGACGTCATGGCCGGGTTCACTGTGGTTCAGGCCGCTACTGAAGTGAGCCTCGCGTTCGGCCGTGCCGTCACTCACGTGAGTCCTCCAGCTGCGGCTCACTTCAGTCGCGGCCTGATGTGCGCTCACAGGTGGAGGACTCGAGCTGTGACAGCAAACACCTGAGTGACGGCACCGCCGATCCCACTGCTCACTTCAGTCACTCAGGTGGTTTGCTGTGACAGCTGGAGGACTCTACCGCTGATAGAGCGACTCTCTTCAGCGCTCTACGATTTAGACACGCCCACCGGCGTCTGTGATTGGTTGCAAATCAAGAAGGCCTGCGGAGACACCATCACATGTCTCAACGCTGGCAGGAAACTAGCCAGGTCTTTCACCGGGAAGGAACAACCATGGGAAGAGCAGTCTCCAGTCAAGGAGACCACCTATACAGAAAAAGCCACAGCCACACCATTATTTATCAAACACATATATGAGCAGTGAAGATCATATTATGAATAGGAAACTGGATGGGGACTGAGGATAAGTCGTAGAATTATTAGAGAACAAGAGAAAACACACGACCAGTGTCCAAGGTGCAAAAAAGTGGACTCTTTATTGACATAGGGGTAGGTGCGGGGCGGCACAGAACAAGTGAGGACACGGAACATCTATCAATGACCAAAACACAAACAATTGTCAAAATGATAGATATATTAGTCCATCCATAATATACTGCAATCAATCATTTTTTACATGTAAAAACATATCAAGATGAAGTATATAGTAGATATAAGGACACAAATGTCAACAACCACAAATACATATCTCTCACATTGTTGGCAGGGAACAATTTCCCATCCATCCCATCCATATAGGTCCCCAATGAAACTGAGAAATACCAAATCTAGAATAGTTAAGTTAGGGTGATATATTAAAGGATGGTGGATACACTTGCATAATCACACACTTGTGAGCTGACATTCCCTGTCCATATACAACATAAGACAGTCATATACCAACAATCATCTATTGCAGTTAATGGATGTAAGACATAAAGATACAAGTATCTACCAGGCTGGGCTAAAACGCTGTATAATGGGAGAGGAAATTTTTCCCATGTCCCATCCACATGGGTCCCTAGATTTGGATCTAGTAGCCTATATCATAGCCAATATATAACCATAGTGGCCCGTTAGAAAAAAGAAGGGGGAGAGGGAACTCCAAAACTATATGGTTAGATAGTCTGATAGTACACCATACCTGGGAATTTGGTGGTCAGAGGGCAATGTCCGTGTCCTTCCCGACGGCCGTTTCGGCGGAGAAGCCTTCGTCAGGGGTCGTGGTATCTACTATATACTTCATATTGATATGTTTTTACATGTAAAAAATGATTGATTGCAGTATATTATGGATGGACTAATATATCTATCATTTTGACAATTGTTTGTGTTTTGGTCATTGATAGATGTTCCGTGTCCTCACTTGTTCTGTGCCGCCCCGCACCTACCCCTATGTCAATAAAGATTCCACTTTTTTGCACCTTGGATACTGGTCGTGTGTTTTCTCTTGTTCTCTAAGGAGACCACCTATGCCAAACATGGTATCCATCCACAGACAGCCGTTTCGGGGTATTTGCCCCTCATCAGTGTGGAGTAGGAATCTGGCTAGTGGGAGCATTGCCTAGTAAAAGACTATGTGAGCAAGGATGGTTGATCTTAGGGAGATCAACATCCACCACTGCGGAGACACCATCACGTGTTTCTCAACGCAGTGATTCTAGAGCAATGCCCCCTGGGTAATATTCAAATCAAGAAGGCCTGCGGAGACACCATCACATGTCTCAACGCTGGCAGGAAACTAGCCAGGTCTTTCACCGGGAAGGAACAACCACGGGAAGAGCACTCACGGACTTGAGTATGGGCACCACACTGACACAGGCACCACACAGACACTGACACGGCACCGACACACGGACACGACGCACAAACACCGGAATGTCAAAATCACTCCAACATTGATTTTGTCATTCTGGAACTAAGTTGGTGAGCTGCATTTTTGTTGACAAAACCGCAGGTAAAACGCATGCAAAACGCACCAATTTGATAGCATGCATTTTTCCTTGCCTTTTTGATGCCCTCATTGACTTCAATGGGTAACAAATGTTGACAAAAACGCAAGAAAGAATGAACATGCGGCATCTTTTTTGTCACAAACTTTTGACAAAAAAACGCTGACAAATAAACTGCAAGGTGGACATTACAAATCTGACTTCTCATAGACTTTGCTGGGAAGTCAGATGTCAGAAAGTTCTGACAACAAAACTGCACCAAAAAACGCAGCAAAAAATGCAGCGTGCGCATGTAGCCTAAGTCCACGTGGGCACAGAGGTGATTATAATAGAGGCGGGGTCTGGGGGTAACAGCTTCAGATGGGGGGGTGCAGGGGGTGGAGCCTGCAGGATTATGGTGCACAGGAAAACACGCCCATGACCTGACTGCAGCCCGTACATTCTAGGCTCAACCCTCTGCAAAGGAGACCAAGCACACAGCTGCTTCCTGCTCACAGAACTGCCCTGCTCCGAGGAAGCTCCGTCTTTTCCGGTGACATCATTTCCTCCAAAAAATCAACTCCATTCTAGACGCTACCCTCTGGCTACTGGGATATTACATGCTAGAATGTACGGGCTCCTTCACCTATGACATGTGTTAGGGGCGTGGCCTGATTTCAAAAGGCGCGAGGCGACGGTTGAGTCTAGAATGGAGTTGATTCCAGGAGCTCCTCTCATATATACAGTACACACACACACTATACTGTGTGTGTGTATAAATATATATATATGTATATATATATATATATATTTTGGATTGGAGTGGATTTTTTGAGGACCTCATTTTAGCAACTCCATTCTAGTGAGCTGGCTAGCTTGGAGTGGATTTTTTGATGACCTCCCTGTAGCCTCCAGCAGTGGCATACCACCAATAGATGCAGGCCATACAACCGCTATGGGGCCCATGAGTAAGGGGGGGGCCCGATGCCAGCGCTGGCACCAGCCCCCCTCCCCTTCCACAGGCCCCCCTCACCTTCCACACGTCCCCTGCCGAGGATCCCACTTACATTTATATCGTCATCACAGATGCCAATACAATTGAAAGTAATGATGAGAGGAGCAGAGCACTCCCTTTCTCATCATTCTCCCGCTGTGTGTCTGTGACACTCTGATGTGTCAGCACAGAGGAGCGCGGTGACGTCACTACTGCGCACCGCTGTGCTAAAATGTCAGAGCGGCAGAACAGTGGACACACGCTGAGGAGACCGGACAGTGGGGTAATGAGGAGAAGTGAGTGTATTTGTGTATTTAATCAGGATATCCAGAGGACTATGAGGGTGCATACTACTATATGGAGATTGCAAAAAAGTACATGGGGGCTGCATATAACTATATGTTGGCGCACAATACTATATTGGGGTGCACAATATGGTGGTGTAGTATATGAGGGATGCATACTAGTATATGGCGGAATATAAGGGGTGCATACTAGTATATGGCGGAATATAAGGGGTGTATAATACGATATGGAGGAATATAAGGGGTGTATATGTGGGGTCCCTGTGGCTTCAGGCGCCACAGGGTACTACGCCTCAGCCGAGGTGCAGTATTCATTCCGTGTAAAAAGGAGGTCACTCACCGGTGTACATCATAATATATACAACACTCAGTACAGGAGCCCTCACACTGGGACTGGGCTAGAGTAGGTGCTGGGGGGTGGCCATCATGAGGTATGGGACCTCCTGCCCATGAGTTCAGCAACCTGGGAGGAAGTTAGTGGCCATCACACACTCAAGTCAGTCAAGTTGGGACCTCCACTCCAAGCAACAGCAGACAACAGGAGAGGGCACACAGCAAGGGATCTGTGGTCTGGAGCTGGAGTGCTCTACCCAGGCTCTTAGGAAGAAGGGGGATCCCAGCGATCGTGGGGAGTGCAGCGGACACCCGTGACCCATTCCACAGCCCAGGAGCTGGGGTGGAGGGAATACCGCAAGAAAGGACACACAGAAGGGAACACCAGTCTTGACCTCCAAACTATCCGGGATCAACTGGAGCCCATAACAGCGGAGCTCGGCACTCCAAATGCGGTGACATCTCAGTGAGTAAAGAATTTTAACTGCAACCACTGTGTCGTCCAATCACTGCCGGGGTTGTTGCCATCGCGCTCCAGCGCATTACTGGGGCACAGCTCTGCCTGTGGAGAGCTGCACCAACTCTGCTGCATCACACCATCTGCCCCAGCGAGCACCTCCCACAGCAGCACCACATAGATGGCCGCATACCACAGGTGGCGTCACGAATAATCACTAAATCAACTGCATCCATCCTTTTTATTGCTATGGGGTTACCTTATACATGAACTATAGGGGTGCTACATGGAGGACTATGGGGCTGCATAATACAATATGAAGGACACCTTTTACATGGATTATAGGGTTACATTATACATTGAGGACTATGGGGTGCATAATACAATATGAAGAACTGTATTGCTGCATTATAATACCTATAGGAGTATGGGGGATGCATTGTATGAGGACTAATGAGGTTACCTTATACATGGACTATGGGGCTGCATTAGAATACATGGAGGACTATGGGGTGAATATTACAATATGAAGGACTATGAGGGCTGCATTATAATACATGCAGAACTGTGGATGCTGCAGTATAATACATGCAGGACTATGGGGGCTGCATTATAATATATGGAGGACTATTAGGGCTATCTTATACATGGACTATGGGAGTTCATTATAAAACATGGAGGACTATGGGACTGCATTATAATACATGGAGGACTATGGGGTGCATTCTAATAATATGAAGGGTTACGTGTGAACCTTTATTCTATATGGAAGGCTATGTGGGGGCCATTATAGTATTTGGAGAACTATATACGAGGGGGGACAAAGACACAAGCTTGGGATGGGAAAGTTTTGTGCTGAGTGAAAGAGGGTCTTTCCCTCAGCACCCAGCTTTTCCATGGTCTGATATGGGAAACCTGTGTGCTGAGGGAAAGATGTATAGCACAGCATGGGGAATTTGGGTACTGAGTACAAGATGGATATCAGAACATAGGAAAGCTGGGTGCTGAGGGAAAGAGCCAAATGTCAATGTCATTATACCGTACACTGAGCGTCAGCATCAATACCCCATATTCTGAGTGTCATTGTCATCCTGTACCCCGTGTGTCTGAGTTGGAGGCGGCCAGGTCCAAACTTTGCACTGGGGTCCATCAAACTCTAGTTACACTACTGCTTGGTATAGAGATGACTAGATCGCAGTTGTTACACTGAGGTTCATGATTTCTGGGCACTGTACTGTCTATAAGGCCAGAGTTACACTGGCGTATGACTCGAGAAAATCTCGCATTGTACTCGGCCTAATGTTAGACAATGATGCAGCTCAGATCTATGATTTTTTTCTTCAGCCCCAATTGAACTGAGGACAAAAGGCAGCATGCTGCGATTGCAGGGAGTCTCGACTCGCTTGCACCCATACAAGTCTATGGGTGCGTGTGAAACATCGCACTGCGCTCAGATGATATTTGGATATACGCAGAGACAAGCAATGGAGAAGATGGAGAGATTAATCCTTCCTTCTCTGCACCTGTGATCCGATCACTGGATTTGATCACTGTATAATGACACTCCACTCACACTCGCAGCAGAGCCTGATCCGAGTGCCATTAGCATATCGCATCTGATGCCTTATGCTAGTGTGGCTCTGGCCTAAGGAAAACCCTCTGTACAGAAACTCCATTCTAGCTGTCTCACCACAGAGGCTCTAGGTCAGAGTTGCTACTCTGAGGCTCATGTCTATAAGGAACGTCCTCTGTACAGTAACTCCATTCTATCTCACCACAGAGGTGACTAAATCGGAGTTGCTGCACTGAGGCTCATGATTTCTGAGCTTACTGTACTGTCTATAAGGACGTTCTGCGTACAGCAACTCCACTATAGATGTTTCAGGACAGAGATGACTAGATCAGAGTTGTTGCAACGAGGTCCATGATTTCTGGGTACTGTACTGTCTATAAGGACGTCTTCCCTGCAGCAACTCCATTCTAGCTGTCTCACTACAGGGATGACAAGATCGGAGTTGCTGCACTGAGGTTCATGATTTCAGAGCTCCCAGTATTGTCTATAAGGACGGCCTCAGCCAGTCCATGCATTGCGTTCCGAGACTGTACCGACGTGCATAGGTGTTTGAATAAGCCATTATACAGATTACATGAAGGCTCCCATAGACATAGGGCTAAAGTTGTCAGGATCAGACAACAATGTGATGAGTATGGGGGCTTCCTGACTTACCTCAAGAATGGATGTCAAGGGAGGGAAGGAACTGGCGTGTTGGACTGTTGCACTGTGGTGACGCATGCGCACTTGGCCTTTACTATGGCACTCACTTTCTTGTGAAACGACTGTTATTTCCTTGTCTCTTCTTTTCACGTTCACATAAAAACATTATGAATGGTGATTCTAACACACACTATTCTATTATGATACAAATATACATTTCATTGGCGCCTTGGGCATTTCTCAGTGTTTGCTTTCCCTTTACTCCATACCTTCTGGTGGAGGCTAATACTAATGGTGTACGTGATGATCTCCCACGTCGTCGTAGAGTTCTATCCCAATGACACATGTCTCGTTTATTTTTACTATTTACACCATTTAATTTTTATTCATTAATTTAATTGATTATTTTTCAATTTTCACTAATTCAGCAAACAGAACCGTTTCTTTACATTTGATTTCAACACACACTTTATTTAATTCTACTAAATTTCCTTTATACACGAGGTTTCACTTAAAATATCACCAACTAGGAATATTCTACATGAAAATTCTCAAGACAATGGGTAATGTGTTATTATAATTTTTCACATTAATTTTTTCTTAATTGCATTTTTATCGTTATACCCATAACTCGCAGGCACCTAATTCATATGCCACTATAGTGCCGCGTACTAACCTCCTTACTCGATATATATGCTCTACTCTATGATGCTAAGTTCTAGACCCGTTTATGACGTCTCCCAAGATCCATATATTTAAAATTTTCACAGCGATTTTCTCTTTAATTATTTATTCACAAATTTTTTCTCAATTTTGGTTATTAAATATTCACAAATGATGCATTTTTACATTTTATTTATTAAGGCGATTATACACTTTGTTTTGATGCATATGTTCTGTTATTTGTACATCCGTTATTGTAACTGTCAGAGATTCCGCCAGTATTTGAAATACAGCGGGCGGTCCTCTGGCGTGTATGTACTTATGTCATGATTCGCCTCCCTATCCACATGGCTAGGGGGCGGAGCCTTCTCTCGGGCCTCACTTCCGGCCCCTGGATGCCTTAAAAGCTGACACTTCCAGTGAACCAGCGCCGGCTATAAGCTTAGCTCTGCTTTGCCTGTGATTGCTGGTCCTGTGAGTGATATCCTGATCTGTCTGTTCCTGTGCCCCCGTGCCCTTGTTTGTGTTCTGTCCCCTGGTCGTTCCTCCTGTCCTGTGTCCCCCTCCTATTTCCCCACTCGGTTGCTTCCTCCGGTACTGACCTTAGCCTGACTTTGACTTCGCTTCTGCTCGCTCCTCTGGTCCTGCTTCTGCCTGTACAGTGTTTGACCCAGCCTGTCTGACTATTCCTCACATACCCTGCAGTTCTGCCTCTCAGCAGTGCTGATTAGGCACTGCATGAGAACGCTGTGCATTTCCTTCCTGGTTCTCATTGCTCTGTGTAGTGTCGTCTGCTGCAGAGCTCTGGCTCCCCCTGGTGGCAGCATTACAGTATAGCAGGCCCCAATAGGCTTTATCTCCCATAGGAAAAAAAAAAAAGCCATTTAATTCATGGTACTGGGATCCAACTTTGCAGGATAAAAGACTGTAATGGATCCACTCAGTACTTTGTGCGAGCAAGTAGCCAACCTTACGCAGCTGGTGCAGGATTTGGCTGCAGAGCATCGCACCCTGGTAGCTTCACACAACATTCTGCAGAGTGAGGTTTCTGCTTCTGCGAGGGCCACCTCAGTAGCAGTTACCTCACAAACCGTAGGACAGCATAGTCCCACTGATGTCCAACTGACCTCCCCCGAACCCACGGTGATGCTCCCCGATAAATTCTCGGGGGAGAAAAACCTATTTCGGACATTTACGGAGAGTTGCAGGCTTCTTTTCACTCTCCGGCCTCGGTCCTCGGGGAATGAGACCCATCGGGTGGGGATCATCATGTTGTTACTTAGAGGGGTCCCCAGACCTGGGCGTTTTCCCTACCCCCTTCGGCCCCGGAACGGCATTCGGTTGACCTCTTCTTTGACTCCCTCGGGGTGATATATCACAAACCAGACCGTGTACGGGTGGCTGAGGACAGGATCATGTGTCTCACTCAGGGAAACCACACTGCTGAGCTATATTGTTCTGAGTTTCGGCAGTGGTCCACTGCGGTACCGTGGAATGATTCTGCACTCAGGTGCCAATTCTGGAGAGGTCTTTCGGACTCCCTGAAAGACGCTTTGGCTCTGCACCCTCCTCCCAGCACCTTGGATGATGCGATGATGGAGGCAGTTCATATGGACCGCAGATTACGGGAAAGAAGGGGAACCATGCGTGAGATTCTGCCCCCTCTACCTAGGGCACCTTCTTTGCCGGCTATGGAACAGATGGAAGTTGGAGCCATCAGTCCAGATGAGAAGGAGAGGAGAAGACGCCGGGATCTCAAGCTGTGCTTCTATTGTGGACACCATGGACACTGGAGGAAAGACTGCCCGGCTTGCCCCTCCGCTAAACAGTCGTCGGGAAACTTCTAAGTCTGGGTAACAGTCGAGGAGGTTGCCCAGACTATCAGGTACCTTTCCTCTCCTCCAATAAGATACTTCTGAATGTCGACCTCCGGGTCAAGGAGTTGGTCTGGTCTGCTATTGCCTTTGTTGACTGTGGGTCCGCTATGAACTTCATTGACTCTGAGTTGGTCCAAAGATTAGAGTTAGGGACAGTGAGGTTAGAAGGACCCATTCAACTCCTGGCAATTGATAAAACACCGCTGCCTCAAAACCTCATTCGGTTTGCTACAGAAAAATTTACTCTGGTGATCAGGTCTCTGCATTCTGAAACTATTTCTTGTTTTGTAATGGCCAATCTCCCTGCTGGATTAGTGTTGGGGTATCCATGGTTAAGGTTACATAATCCCGTTATTGATTGGGAGTGTCATACCATAGTCAAATGGAGTTCTGCTTGTCATAAAAGGTGTTTACAATCTGTACCTGTGTTCTCCGTAAGTCCTGAGGGTCTTCCGGAATACCTGAGGGACTATGGAGACGTCTTCTCGGAAACAGAGGCCGAGGTTTTGCCGCCTCATCGCCCATATGACTGTGCCATCAATTTACTTCCCAATACCAAATTGCCCAAGGCCCGTTTATATCACCTCTCGGGTCCAGAAAGGGCTGCTATGAAATCATACATATCTGATAGTATACGTAAAGGGCATATCCGTCCTTCTTCTTCCCCTGTGGCTGCTGGGTTCTTTTTTGTAAAGAAAAAGGACGGAGGTTTAAGGCCATGTCTCGATTTCCGAGAATTAAACAAAATTACTGTGAAAAACACGTATCCGCTTCCACTCATCCCTGATCTCTACAACCAACTCTCTGAAGCCCAGTGGTTTACCAAACTAGATCTCAGGGGGGGCCTATAATCTTATCCGTATTAGAGAAGGGGATGAGTGGAAAACGGCCTTTCTGACGTCAGAGGGGTTATTCGAGAATTTGGTGATGCCTTTTGGTCTAACAAATGCCCCTGCGGTGTTTCAAAATTTCATCAATGATATCTTCTCTGATTTTCTTGGTCGTTTTGTGGTCATCTATCTCGATGACATTTTGATTTATTCTGCCGATAGAGATACGCATATTATGCATGTTCGCTCAGTATTACAGAGATTACGTGATAACCATCTGTTTGCCAAGCTTGAAAAATGTGTTTTCTCTGTTCAGGAAATAGCCTTTCTTGGGTTACTCCTTTCTCGTGATGGGTTTAAAATGGACCCAGGAAAGGTGCAGGCTATCGTGGATTGGGTACAACCCAGGGATATCAAGGCGCTACAACGCTTTTTGGGTTTCGCAAATTATTATCGAAGGTTCATTAAGGGATTTTCTCAAATTGCCAAGCCATTGACTGACCTTACACGGAAAGGGGCGGATCTGCAGAACTGGTCGCAAACGGCTGTCCAGGCCTTTCTTGAGTTAAAGGACCGGTTCATGTCCGCCCCAGTCCTGGTACAGCCTGACCTCGAGGCGCCGTTTGTTGTTGAGGTGGACGCCTCAGAGGTGGGGGTGGGAGCTGTTCTCTCTCAGGGCCCTGCTACTCTGACTAATCTGCGACCATGTGCGTTCTTCTCCAAGAAATTCACTCCAGCTAAGAGGAACTATGATGTGGGTAACCGTGAATTATTGGCGGTAAAGTTGGCATTCGAAGAATGGAGGCATTTTTTGGAGGGTGCTGTTCACCGTATTACTGTCACCACTGATCATAAAAACCTCGCATATATCGAGTCCGCCAAGAGATTGACGCCTCGACAAGCGAGGTGGGCTCTTTTCTTTTCTAGATTTCATTTTTGTATTACTTTTCGGCCGGGGTCTAAAAACGTGAGGGCAGATGCACTGTCTCGTAGTTTGGACCCGGTGTCACCTCCAGAGCCTCCTTCCTCCATTTTTCCACGAGGGGTGGTGGTCGCTGCCTTGTCGTCCGAGTTAGAGGCTGAGGTCAGGGAGGCCCAGTCCTCAGCGCCATCTTCCGCTCCAGACACTAAACTCTTTGTCCCTTTGCACCTCCGGTTACGAGTGCTTCAAGAGTTCCATGAGTCCGTACTTAGTGGCCATCCTGGAGTTACAGCCACTCGCAGGGCTGTTGCTCGACTGTTTTGGTGGCCGTCTCTTCACTCAGATGTTGCTCGGTTTGTGTCTGACTGTGCTACATGTGCCCGTGCTAAGGTATGTCGTAACCGGCCGGCCGGGGAACTGGTTCCATTACCTGTTCCTGAAAGACCATGGACCCACTTGTCCATGGATTTCATTATGGACCTCCCTGTCTCAAATGGTATGACTGTGATCTGGGTGGTGGTGGATCGTTTTAGTAAACAGGCACATTTTGTTCCCCTCTCCGGTCTACCTTCTGCTGTGGCCCTTGCCAACCACTTTATTGACCAGGTGGTTCGGTTACATGGGTTGCCCCTGAATATTGTGTCTGACAGGGGGGTACAATTCATTTCTCGGTTTTGGGGGGCCTTGTGCAGGCGATTGGGAATTGATTTGTCCTTCTCGTCCGCCTATCATACCAAGTCCAATGGGCAGACGGAAAGGATGAATCAGACCCTTGAGCAAATCCTGCGGTGCTTGGTTTCTGCTTAGCAGGAGGATTGGTGTACGTTTTTGCCCCTTGCGGAGTTTGCATTCAATAGCAGAGTCCATCAGTCTACGGGAACTTCTCCCTTCTTCTGTAATTACGGGTTTCACCCTCACTTCGGGACCTTCTCTAGAGTGGATTCGGGGTGTCCAGGGGCCAACTCCATCGTTCAGCATCTGGGGGAGGTGTGGAAGGAGGTACGGCGGTGCATCGTGACGGCTCAACAGTCCCAGAAACACCAAGCGGACAAACACCGTTCTCTGGGACCCCACTTTCAGGTGGGGGACAAAGTGTGGCTGTCCACTCAGAATATCAGGCTCAGGGTTCCGTCTGCTAAGTTGGGTCCTAAGTTTATAGGGCCCCATGAGATCATCGAAGTGATCAACCCGGTGGCCTTTCGGTTGCAACTGCCCCAGACCTTGCGTATTCCCAATGTATTTCATACCTCCTTGCTTAAGCCATTTGTCCCTTCGATGGTGGATTCTCAGACCCCTCCGGCTCCGATACTGGTGGACGGTGAGGAGGAGTACGAAATTCAGCGTATTATCGACTCTCGTTGGGTTCGTAGTTCCCTCCAGTATCTGATTCATTGGAAGGGTTACGGTCCGGAGGACCAGTCCTGGGTGCCGGCTCGCTCTCGCACTTCCAGTGAACCAGCGCCGGCTATAAGCTTAGCTCTGCTTTGCCTGTGATTGCTGGTCCTGTGAGTGATATCCTGATCTGTCTGTTCCTGTGCCCCCGTGCCCTTGTTTGTGTTCTGTCCCCTGGTCGTTCCTCCTGTCCTGTGTCCCCCTCCTATTTCCCCACTCGGTTGCTTCCTCCGGTACTGACCTTAGCCTGACTTTGACTTTGCTTCTGCTCGCTCCTCTGGTCCTGCTTCTGCCTGTACGGTGTTTGACCCAGCCTGTCTGACTATTCCTCACATACCCTGCAGTTCTGCCTCTCAGCTGTGCTGATTAGGCAGTGCATGAGAACGCTGTGCATTTCCTTCCTGGTTCTCATTGCTCTGTGTAGTGTCGTCTGCTGCAGAGCTCTGGCTCCCCCTGGTGGCAGCATTACACTTGTATATAAGGGTTCACCCCGGCCATACTTGAATGTTGATTTTTCTCTAATGTCCTGATGAAGGAGACTGTGATCTCTGAAATGTGTTGACCTGACCTGTGCATAGAATAAAGAGATGCTGTAATATCAACATCGTTTATCTCCTGGTGATAGCGCGGCAAAAAAATCCGATTCTTGTGTTTCACGCTCCTATTGATTACATCCAGGGCTGCGGATGTTCACCATTCTACTAAGATAATTCTAGGAGTTGTGACTTTCACAACCCTACCAGGTGAGTGTATACACCTGCACTCGCGGATTGTTTTACTGGATAAGACCGTATTGGCGCATTTTTCTCCAGTTTTCTTTCTCTCTGTATTTGTTTGGGTATTTTCCTGGCAGCCACATTGAGAATGAGTAGAGCAGTGGTTGGACATCCATCTTATTGTTCCATTCTGTAATGGATAAAAATTCCCCATTTTCCCAATCAGTGCAGGTCCTGGTGATCGGGCACTCTGATAAGCAAATTATCACCTAGCCCATGGAGAGGTGCCAACTTGTTTTCACTACACAAACCCTTTAAGGCCCATAAACAACCAATCCCCACAATTGTTTGACCAACAGCTCTCTTTTGACTATCACATACAGGAATGCTCAGCCAAATGTACTTGTGTTCTCTATTAGAGAGCAGATGTCAGCCTCCTCTGGTGGTGGATTATCTTTGAAGAGAACAAAAGGATCAACAAGTGGAATTCCAACACGCCAGTTCCTACCCTTCCTTGATAGGCAACCTGTTCGATGGAATCATCCACCCTTTCGGCCCAGGAAACCGACATTGATCGCGTGGAATGAGCGGTTAGGCGATCCGGAGGAAGGAGGCCCTGATTAGAGTATGCTTCTTTGATAGCGTTTTTTATCCAGTTGGATAACGTGCTTTTGGACGCTTTTTTCCCAGCATTCCGACCCACAATCTGGATAAAAAGATTGGAATCCTTCCTGAAGGATTCGGTCTTCTGTAGGTAGAGTACCTCCGTTCTACGCACATCGAGTGAATGGAATTCCATCTCTTTCTTGTTAGCCGGTTTCTGGCAAAAAAGATGGTAGGATAATGTCCTGGTTTCTATAAAAGTCTGACACCAATTTTGGAAGAAACGTAGGATCCAGACAGAAGACAATCCGATCATCAAGAATCTTCATATAAGATTCAAGTATGGAAAGAGCCTGAAGTTCACCCACACGCCTGGCCGTGGTGATTCCTATATGTTAATATCTTATACGTGTATGGTGTTATTTGATACGTTGTAAAACGTATCTCTGATCTAATTTGTCACTAACATTTATATACTCTCTATATACATGGTCCTTTATGACATTCTGTATATAGAATACAATTTTGACATCTATGCTGTATTTATTTTGATCTGCATAAATGTTTATATTTACATGGTGACATATTACATATTTATAACAGCTTACCTGTCTTATTATAGAACATAGTTACTTAGGTTGAAAAAAGACCTAGGTCCATCTGGTTCAACCTTCCTCCACCAGTTCTACATTTGGTCACTAAGTAATTTATAACAAACAATGTTTTGTGTACTGAGGAAATCATC
Organism: Anomaloglossus baeobatrachus; assembly: GCF_048569485.1. Classification (NCBI taxonomy): domain Eukaryota; kingdom Metazoa; phylum Chordata; class Amphibia; order Anura; family Aromobatidae; genus Anomaloglossus; species Anomaloglossus baeobatrachus. Next base: position 172,047 of record NW_027441780.1, on the reverse strand, counting down.
CAGCCCTTTTTTAAAAGCTGTTATAGTATCTGCCATTACTACCTCTTGGGGTCGGCATTCCACAGTCTGACTGCTCTAACTGTAAACACCCTTTCCTATTTAGCTGTCGGAATCGCTTTTCTTCCACTCGCAGTCAGTGCCCCCTGGTCCTTAGTATTGTCTTTGGAAGAAATAAGTCATGTGCCAGTCCTTTATATTGACCACACATGTATTTATACATATAAAAGAGATCTCCTCTGAGACGTCTTTTTTTTAAGCTAAACATATCTAACTTTTTCAACCTGTCATCATATGGGAGGCCTCCATTACTCATCATACGGGAGGCCTCCATTACTCATCATACGGGCGGCCTCCATTACTCATCATACGGGCGGCCTCCATTCCTTGTAGTAGTCTAGTTGCCTGCCTTTGAACTGACTAACTGCTGAATGTCCTTTTTAAAATGTGGAGCCCAAAACTGGATCCCATATTCCAGATGTGGCCTTACAAGTGATTTATAGAGGGGTAACAATACGTTGGGATCACGGGATCTAATCTCTCTTTTTATACACCCTAGAATCTTGTTTGAGTGCTGCTGCTCAGCTTGTTTGTAATGAGAATACCCAAGTCCTTCTCCTGTTCTGTAGTCCCGAGTTTACTTCCATTTAATGTATACGCAGTTATAGGATTACTCCGTCCTAGGTGCATTACTTTACATTTATCAACATTAAATCTCATTTGCCCATTCTGACAACTTATCCAGATCTTTTTGTAATATTGTAGTATCAAGGTCAGTTTTTAATATCCTACATAGTTTGGTGTCATCAGCAAAGACTGACACTTTACTATCAATCCTATCCACAAGGTCATTAATAAAAAGATTAAAAAGAATCGGTCCTAGCACAGATCCCTGCGGCACCCCACTGCTGACTATAGCCCATTTAGAGAATGTACCATTTATGACTACTCTTTGTTTCCTATCTTTTAGCCAATTCCTTACCCAGTTGCATATAGTTTCCCCTAGTCCTTGCTTCTGGAGCTTTAGTAGAAGGCTATTATGTGGTACAGTATCAAATGCCTTTGCAAAGTCCAAATAAATCACATCAGCTATATTACCAATATCCAGGTTTGCACTTACCCCCTCATAGAACCCCAAAAGGTTGGTTAGACACGACTTATCTTTCATGAATCCATGCTGTGTGTCAGTTATTATATTATTTTCTGCAACATATTTTTGCATGTCATCCCTTAAAATGCCCTCAAAAACTTTGCATACTACTGATGTCAGGCTTACTGGACGGTAGTTGCCTGGATCTATCCTCTTACCTTTCTTAAATATCGGTACCACATCAGCAATCCTCCAATCCTGAGGCACTAACCCTGTTACAAGCGAGTCTAAAAAGATGAGATACAGCGGTCTGTCGATTATGGAGCTCGATTCCCTCAATATTCGTGGATGAATGCCATCTGGCCCTGGGGATTTGTCAATGTTTAATTTACTCAGACGTAGGCGTACTTCTTCTTGTGTTAAATTAATTATATCGGGTGGTGAACTTTGATTTTTCACTTGTTGAATGATCCCTGGTACAGTCAGTTCCTTGGTGAACACAGATGAGAAATGCCTATTTAATATCTCAGTCTTTTGTTTGTCCTCTATAACTAACTTGTTATTATATTTTAAGGGGCCAATACTATCCTTTGTTTTCCTTTTGGCATTAATGTATTTATAAAAGATTTTGGGATTTATTTTAATGTCATTGGCGATTTTTGTTTCAGTAGCTAGTTTTGCTTGTTTGATTTCTTTTTTGCATTTCCTATTGATATCTTTATACTCCTGAAATGCTATTTCTGTATTCTCAGCCTTCAAGATTTTAAACACCCTTTGTTTTTGTTTTACTATACTTTGTACAGTCTTATTTATCCATAGTGGTTTCTTTTTATTCCTGGACATTTTATTACCAGAGGGTATAAGTTTTTTACAGGACTCTAGCAGCATATCCTTAAACTTTCCCCATTTATGTTCAGTATCCCCAGTTACCATGACTTTGTCCCAATCTACACATTTAAGCTCTTCCCTTAATTTGTTGAAATCAGCTTTCCTAAAATTCTTTAAAGGTCATATGCCTTAACCCCTTCACGACCGCGGGCAGTAAAATTACGTCCTATTTTAACGTGACTTAACGACCAGGGACGTAATTTTACTGCCTAAACTTCATTTGATTGCCGTGGCCATAGCAACGGCTTTCAAATGATGTCCCCTGCTGTTTCTTACAGCAGGGGACCTTTGCTTGACCCCAGGGGGGGCGGCATCGCCACCCCCTATCGACGATCGATGTGATTGGCTGTTCAAATCTGAACCGCCAACCACATCGATCGCACTAATTTCGGCAAAAATAATGCCCGAATTAGTGCGATCCTGTGAGATCCAGCTATGAGATGCCGCAGCTGCTGCAGCATATCATAGGTGGACCTCAAACATGTCTCCCCCAGCCCCTGCAGCACTGATTGGAGCGATCGTTCTATGACGCGCAATCGCTCCAATCAGTGTGCAGTGGGGCGGTGTGATTTGCCGGTGGCCGCCCTCCCCAGGCCTGTGCTGGCCTGCGAGCCCTCCCCCAACATGTCTGCAGCGTGCAGTGGCTGGTACTTGTGGTACCACGCCACCGCCGCTGCTGCCGCCGCCGCCGCCCTAGCTGTCACCGCTGCTGCACGTGAGTACTGTGCTCACTTTGCAGCCAGCCCGTGCGCGCTCCCGTGGTGCCCCTGCGCGCTCCCGTGGTGCCCCTGCGCGCTGCCATGGTAGCCCCTGCCGCGCCCCCCCCCGCGATCTGCTCCCCCCAACCCCCCCCCCCCCCGACATCCCGATCTGCTCCCCCCGCGATCTGACTGCCTCCCCCATTATCTCTGTTCTGCAGCTCCCTCTCCGGTCTCCCCCTCTGCTCTACCCCCTCCCCCTCTGCTTCCCCCCCCCTCTCTGCTCTCACCCCCCCCTCTCCCCCTCTGCTCTCCCCCGACGTCCTCTTACCTGTCTTCACCGGCCTGATCACATCTGCGTCCATCGCTGGGTCCTTCCTGGGCATTCTGCTGATCTGCCTGCTGCTCCTGTAAAGCTGTCCATCTCTCTGCCATCTGTTCCTCTGCAGCTCTTCTGGTCAGTGATCCTCCTGCTAGTCCTCTGGGTACTGTGAGTATAACTTTTTTTTTCCGTATCCCCTGTCCATTTTTACACCTCATCTGTCCGTGCGTCCCGCCAAGCGCTGATCAGGGATGCAGATAACGGATCGGCATCCCTGCTCAATTTTTGGCGTGACTTTTTTTTTTCCGTATCCCCGATGCTTTTTGTATCGCATCCGTCCGTGCGTCCCGCCAAGCGCTGATCAGGGATGCAGATAACGGATCGGCATCCCTGCTCAATTTTTGGCGTGACTTTTTTTTCCGTATCCCCGACGCTTTTTGTATCGCATCCGTCTGTGCGTCCCGCCAAGCACTGATCAGGGATGCAAATAACGGATCGGCATCCCTGCTCAATTTTTGGCGTGACTTTTTTTTTCCGAATCCCCGACGCTTTTTGTATCACATCCATCCGTGCGTCCCGCCAAGCGCTGATCAGGGATGCACATAACGGATCGGCATCCATGGTCAATTTTTGGCGTGACTTTTTTCCATATTTGCGACGCTTTTTGTATCGCATCCGTCCGTGCGTCCCACCAAGCGCTGATCAGGGATGCACATAACGTATCTGCATCCATGGTCAATTTTTGGCGTGACTTTTTTTTTTTTACGTATCCCCGACGCTTTTTTTTATCGCATCCGACCATGCGTCCTGCAGCGGCCGATCAGTGCACTGCGTCTGTGCGTTTGAAAAGTCAAATGGCGCTCCTTCTCTTCTGAGCCCCGCCATGCGCTCAAACAATTTATTTCCACCACATATGAGGTATCTGCGTACTCAGGAGAAAATGCACAATACATTTTATGGTGCATTTTTTCCTGATAGCCTTGTGAAAAAAAAAGCTACCTAGTTGAAGCAACCGTTTTGTGGTAAAAAAAAAAATTTTTCTTTTCACGGCTCAACGCTATAAACTTCTGTGAAGCCCCCAGGTGTTCAAAGTGCACATCAAACATCTAGAAAAATTATTTGAGGGCTCTAGTTTCCAAAATGGTGTCACTTGTGGGGGAGCTCCACTGTTTAGGCACCATAGGGGGTCTCCAAACGTGACATGGCGTCCGCTAATGATTCCAACCAATTTTGCTGTCAAATGGCGCTCCTTCTCTTCTGAGCCCCGCCATGCGCCCAAACAATTACTTTCCACCACATATGAGGTATCTGCGTACTCAGGAGAAATTGCACAATACATTTTATGGTGCATTTTTTCCTGTTACCCTTGTGAAAAAAAAAGCTACCTAGTTGAAGCAACTGTTTTGTGGTAAAAAAAAATTTTTTTCTTTTCACGGCTCAACGCTATAAACTTCTGTGAAGCCCCCAGGTGTTCAAAGTGCACATCAAACATCTAGAAAAATTATTTGAGGGCTCTAGTTTCCAAAATGGTGTCACTTGTGGGGGAGCTCCACTGTTTAGGCACCATAGGGGGTCTCCAAACGTGACATGGCGTCCGCTAATGATTCCAACCAATTTTGCTGTCAAATGGCGCTCCTTCTCTTCTGAGCCCCGCCATGCGCCCAAACAATTACTTTCCACCACATATGAGGTATCTGCGTACTCAGGAGAAAATGCACAATACATTTTATGGTGCATTTTTTCCTGATAGCCTTGTGAAAAAAAAAGCTACCTAGTTGAAGCAACCGTTTTGTGGTAAAAAATTTTTTTTTTCTTTTCACGGCTCAACGCTATAAACTTCTGTGAAGCCCCCAGGTGTTCAAAGTGCTCACCAAACATCTAGAAAAATTATTTGAGGGCTCTAGTTTCCAAAATGGGGTCACTTGTGGGGGAGCTCCATTGTTTAGGCACCTCAGGGGGTCTTCATACCCCACATGGCGTCCGCTAATGAGTGCAGCTAATTTTGCATTCAAAAATTCAAATGGCGCTCCTTGCCTTCCGAGCACTGCCGTGTGTCCAAAGATTTGATTTCCACCACATATGAGGTATCTGCGTATTCAGGAGAAAATGCACAATACATTTTATGGTGCATTTTTTCCTGTTACCCTTGTGAAAAAAAAGCTACCTAGTTGAAGCAACCGTTTTGTTGTAAAAAAAATTTTTTTTCTTTTCACGGCTCAACGCTATAAACTTCTGTGAAGCCCCCAGGTGTTCAAAGTGCTCACCAAACATCTAGAATAATTATTTGAGGGCTCTAGTTTCCAAAATGGGGTCACTTGTGGGGGAGCTCCATTGTTTAGGCACCTCAGGGGGTCTTCAAACCCGACATGGCGTCCGCTAACAGGTGCAGCTAATTTTGCACTCAAAAATTCAAATGGCGCTCCTTGCCTTCCGAGCACTGCTGTGTGTCCAAACATTTGATTTCCACCACATATGAGGTATCTGCGTACTCAGGAGAAAATGCACAATACATTTTATGGTGCATTTTTTCCTGTTACCCTTGTGAAAAAAAAAGCTACCTAGTTGAAGCAACCGTTTTGTGGTAAAAAATTTTTTTTTTTCTTTTCACGGCTCAACGCTATAAACTTCTGTGAAGCCCCCAGGGGTTCAAAGTGCTCACCAAACATCTAGAAAAATTATTTGAGGGCTCTAGTTTCCAAAATGGGGTCACTTGTGGGGGAGCTCCATTGGTTAGGCACCTCAGGGGGTCTTCAAACCCGACATGGCGTCCGCTAATGAGTGCAGCTAATTTTCCGTTCAAAAATTCAAATGGCGCTCCTTCCCTTCCGACCTCTGCCGTGCGCCCAAACAATTGATTTTTACCACATATGGGGTATCAGCGTACTCAGGAGAACATGCACAATAAATTGTATTGTGTACTTTCTCTTTTCTCCCTTGTAAAAATGAAAATTGTATGGCTAAAGTAACATTTTTGTGTTAAAAAGTAAAATTTTCATTTTTTCCTTCCACATTGCTTTGGTTCCTGTGAAGCACCTAAAGGGTTAATAAACTTATTGGATGTGGTTTTGAGCAGTGTGAGGGGTGTAGTTTTTAGAATGGGGTCACTTTTGGGTATTTTCTGTCACCTAGGCCTCTCAAAGTCACCTCAAATGTGATGTGGTCCCTAAAAAAAATTATTTTGTAAATTTTGTTGGAAAAATGAGAATTTGCTGATGACCTTTGACCCCTTCTAACTTCCTAACGGAAAAAAAATTTGTTTCGAAAATTGCGCTGATGTAAAGTACACAAGTGGGAAATGTTATTTAGTAACTATTTTGTGTGACATATCTCTCAGATTTATGGGCATAAATTTTCAAAGTTTGAAAATTGCGAAATTTTCTAAATTTTCGCCAAATTTCCTAAATTTTCACAAATAAACGCAAAAAATATCGGCCTAAATTTACCACTGACATGAAGCACAATATGTCACGAAAAAACAATCTCAGAATCGCCAGGATCCGTTGAAGCGTTCCAGAGTTATAACCTGTCAAAGTGACACTGGTCAGAATTGCAAAAAATGGCCCGGTCATTAGGGTGTTTTAGTGGCCGGGGGTGAAGGGGTTAATAGTGACGACTCTATCAGCAATAGTTTCTATTGGTAATATATTTATGACACCACACATGGTGATCTTTACAATATAGTAAAATAACGAACTGTAATGGACCATATGAATATTGTGATATATATTAATATAAGCCTTTTGCTAAAAGCTCGATAGTTCGAGTAACGTTTGAGAACGGTTTGATCAACAAAAAGCCTAGCTAGTTACTAGCTGGCTTTCACTGTAATAGTGTGAGTCACTGTGAATCACACTATTATCAAAATTCAGCGTATAGTGTGCGGGGGGGGCGGGGTTTAGATCAGTGCTGCTGCTGAGTACTAAGAGAATGCCGATCGCCATTTTTTAAAAAGAATTTTTCACTAAACGCGCGTACAGTGTGGCGAGCCAGGCTGTCAGCAAATCACAGAGACACACACTGCAAAGTGGATTTTTGCCAGACAAGCAAGGGCATGTGTCATAGGCTGCGCATGTCACCTGTTCTTGCCTTATAAGACACGGCCATTTCCCCTGTTGCCGCCATTATCTCTGCTGCGTGTGGGTGACAGTCACCGCTCCCGCTGCTGTGTGCGCTATAGAGATACAGTGCAATCTACACAGCGCTTTAGGGATTAGGGACTACTGGTTATTTCAGCCCTTTTCAGGGCTGATTTACAGGCGTTCATAGCCATAGGTGCTAGGCAGGTACGTGCAAACGCTGTGCTGGGTTTTGTTGTCCTGCTACCTACAGCACCCGTGCATTCTACCCAGCTGCCCATTTTTGCCACGCTATTTTAATCCCCAAAGAGAGGACACTTTTTGTGGCACCCTAAAAGTGTTTGGAATACTAAGTTAGTGTTCCTTTGCTGTCCCCTGACCCACAGCACCCGTGAATTCTACCCACCTGCCCAGTTTTTGCTACGCAATTCTAATTGCAAACTGTGCTGCCACTGTTAGGGGCATACTAAAATTGAATGGGATAGTCAGTGTTGGTTCTTCAGCTGTCAATAACGTTAGACCACCTCTGCAATCTACACCACCTCTCCATTTTTGCTACCACATTTTAAGTGTCCAATCTTGTTGCTAACAAAATGAGTCGCAAAAGGACAGATGCTGGTGGAAAGGGGAACAGGCGTGTTGGAAAAGGGAAAAAAGTTTGTGTCTGTGGGGTAGGTGGGAAAGCTAAATTAACATCTGCTGAGGAAAGGCCATCTTCCAGCAAAAGTAAGATGTCTACTACTTTCCGTGGACAATCGGATGTGCTACCTTTTTTACTGAACCGAACAACTGTAACAAAGGTAGATGATGCACAAAAAAAGAACATGCTTGAATGGATCTCAAGTGCTCCAACAAGTGGCCTCTCCTCCACCTCAACTTCAACATCCAAAAAACAACAGTCCTCTGAGTTGTCACCCCAATGGCACTTGCAATTCTCCCAGCTCTCAAGTCTCCACCCGCCCTGCAGAGTATGGTGTAACAGAGATGGCTGAGTCTGCAGAGCTGTTCAGTCACACTATAGCCTGGGAATCAGAGGTCTGCTCCCAAGCTACAGTGAGTACAGACCAGGAAATGGTCTGCAGTGATGCCTAGAATCTTTGTAAGATTCATGCCCTGATGACCAAAGTTTCTGAGCATATTGTAGACCCTCATTCCCAAACTAACAACTTTTTGTGGAGACAATGAGGAACATACTGTTGACGATGAGACGCAGATACCTGATTGGGATGACAACTTAACTATTCAGTCAGGGCAGGAAGAGGTTAGGTCTGAGGGCGAGGGGAGTGCAAACACAACGCTTGATGATGAAGTTCTAGATCCCACTTACTGTCAACCCACAGTCAGGTACTCAAGGAGGTTACCAGAGGCGGTCGAGGAGGATGCGACTGACGACGAAGTTACCTTGCGCCTTCCTGGACTGAGTTGGAGTACTGGAAGCACGTCAATAACTGCATCCTCAGCCACAACTCTGCCTCTGAGTACAAGTCGGGGTGGCTCTGAAGGTCGCATGGGCTCTAAGCCTTGCCTAGCCTAGTCCTTTTTGACATCACAAAGGACCTCCCAAATCATGTGATCTGTAAGATTTGTTGCCAATCTATAAGTAGAGGCCAAAACCTCACTAGTTTGACAACTTCTTCCATGAATTGTCACATGAATAACAAGCATAAGTCCCAGTGGGAAGGTCACTGTGCTACAATGCGGCCTAGCGGAGCGGGTCAACCACCGTCTGCCCCTTCAAGTGCATACGCACGCTCTTCATCCTCTCTTACTGTGGGGACAGCTGTCACATGTTTTTCCACGCAAACCTTCCACCTCTTTAACCGCAACAGGCAGTTTGCTTGGCAGGTCGTCAGTTGTTTTGGAAGGGGAAACAAGTGCTGATGTAGAGCTCTCTCAGACATCAAGAGCACCAACTTTGGATGAAGGCAACATCATGTCTCTGCCTGCACTTTCCTCACAGACCTGCAGTTTTCCAGGGACACCCTACTCAACACCGTCTCCACACAGCAGCCAGATCTCGGTCCCTCAGATGTGGACAAATAAAAGGCCATTTCCTCCGAGCCATGACAAAGCTAAGAGGTGGACTTTCACCCTCTGTAAGCTCTTGGCTACCGAAATGCTGCCTTTCCGCCTGGCGGACACAGAGGATTTTCGAGACCTTATGTCAGTCGCAGTGCCCCAGTACTAGATACCCAGTCGCCACTACTTCTCCAAGAAAGGTGTGCCTGCGCTACACCAGCATGTCGCACACAACATCACCGCTTCCTTGAGAAACTCTGTGTGTGACAGGGTGCATTTCACCACCAATGCTTGGACCAGTAAGTATGGACAGGGGCGTTACATGTCGCAGACTGGGCACTGGGTAACTATGGTGAGAGATGGAGAAGGGTCTGCTGAACAAGTATTGCCGTCCCCACGACTTGTGCGTCAATCCTATTTATGTAGAAGTTCCTCCACTGCTTCTGCCACCTCAACCTAGTCTGGGTCCACCACCTCCGCCCCAAGCCTGCCTGGTCAGGCCACCAGTGTTGTAAAAGCGTGCAAGAAAACACGGACACCTCCTTACTATTCTGGCAGCAGAGCTCAACGGCATCAGGCGGTCATTAGCTTGAAATGTCTTGGAAATAAGAGTCACACAGCTGAGGAGTTGTGGTCAGCTCTTGCGAGCGAGTTTACTAAATGGTTGTCTCCACTCAACCTAAAGCCAGGGAAGGCTGTGTGCCACAATGCTACAAACCTGGGTGTGGCCCTACGCCGGGGCAAGGTGACACACGTGTCTTGTATGGCTCACATGTTTAACCTTGTTGTCCAGCAATTTTTAACCCACTATCCCGACCTAGATGGGCTTCTGCACAGGGCATGGTCACACTCTGCTCACTTCCGCTGTTCAACCGCCACAGCTGACCGACTTGCATAGCTCCAGAAGTCTTTCGGCCTGCCGGTCAATCCCCTGAAATGCGATGTGTCGACACGCTGGAATTCGACTCTCCACATGTTGCAGCGACTGTTGCAGCACCGCCGAGCCCTGGTGCAATACGTTATGACGTATAGCCTGGGCCAACGAGATGCAGAGGTGGGGAAGATCACACTCCTGGAGTGGTCTCAGATCAAGGACCTATGCACCCTTCTGCACAGTTTCGACATGGCGACGAATATGTTTAGCGCTGACAATGCCATTATCAGCATGACAATTCTAGTCATCTACATGCTGGAGCATACGCTAAACACTATTTGCAGTCAGGGGGCGGGACAAGAGGAAGGGGAGGAAGTACAGGAGGATTCATATGCGCAAGGGATACCAACATCTACAAGGTCCAGACGTTCAGCATCACCAAGGCGGCAGGCATGGGACGATGGGGGAGAGGGATTAACAAGGGCGCATGGTAGAAGCCAAAATATTGAGGAAGGTGCAAGAGATCAGGAAGAAATGGAGGACGAACTCTTGATGGGCATAGAAGACTCAACAGATGAGGGAGACCTTGGTCAAATTTCGGTTGAATGAGGTTAGGGGGAGATGTCAGAGGAAGAAAGCACGGTTATCACCTTGCCGCCAGAAACACAGAGAGGACTTGGTCCGCATGGATGCGCAAGACACATGAGCGCCTTCTTGCTGCACTACCTACAACATGATCCTCGGATTGTCCGAATTAGAAGTAATGATGACTACTGGGTTGCCACACTATTAGATCCCCGGTACAACTCTAAATTTGGTGAAATAATTCCAGCCATAGAAAGGCACGCACGTATGCAGGAGTATCAGCAGAAGCTGTTACTCAATCTTAGCTCGGCTTTTCCACCAAACACCAGTGGTGCACAGAGTGAGTCTCCCAGTTGTAACTTGGCAAGCATGGAACTGTGTCGTCATTATCAGTCAAACCGCACCAGCAACACCGTATCTGGTGCTGGTAACAGCAATTTTATGGAATCGTTTCATAATTTTTTTAGACCATCCAATGCAAGGCCACAAGAGACAAGAAGTCTGACACAGTCAACGGCTGGAGAGGATGATACAGGAGTATCTCCAAATGAACATCGATGCCATGACTTTGCAACTGGAGCCTTGCTCATTTTGGGCTTCAAATCTTGAAAAATGGCCTGAGCTTGCCACTTACGCCTTGGAGATCTTGTCGTGTCCCGCAGCCAGCGTTGTCTCTGAACGTGTCTTCAGTGCTGCTGGGTGTGTGCTGACAGATAAGCACACGCATCTGTCCAGTGACAATGTGGACAGACTAACGTTCATCAAGATGAACAAGTCATGGATCAGCAAGGACTTTGCTATTCCTGTGTCATCCTGGGGAGAGTAAAGGCTGGCGTATTTTTGACTGTGCTTGATGCAAATCTACCTGTCAAGTTTGCAACTGGGGCACAAGTGATGCCACTGAAGTGGTGTCTGTGGGGCCCAATTTTTGGATAAAAAGGGAGACTCTGCTTGGAGTACCCTTGATGTGTTTTTAAAAATGAGCCAAGATGAACAAGTCATGGATCAGCAAGGACTTTGCTACCTACCCCGGTGTCATCCTGGGGACAGTTAAGGCTGGCGTATTTTTGACTGTGCTTGATGCAAATCTACCTGTCAAGTTTGCAACTGGGGCACAAGTGATGTCACTGAAGTGGTGTCTGTGGGGTTCAATTTTTGGAAAAAAGGGAGACTCTGCTTGGAGAAACCTTGATGTGTTTTACATGATTTTAGAAGGGCATCACATGCCTATATCTGTGTCTCCTCCTCTTTTTCCTCATCCAGCTGTTTTGATTTCGCATGAGTTTATGTCCTTGTCACTTTCCCATGTGTTTGTGGTGTCTTGTGAGTTGTTTGTCACCTTTTGGACACCTTTGAAGGTGTTTTCTATGTGTTTTTGTGTGTTTGCCTCCCATTGTTTTCAATGGGGTTCAAGAGGTTCGTCGAACTGGGCCTCCGTTCGACGAACCGAACCGAGCCTTCAGAGGCTCGCTCATCTCTACTCATGAGTGTTGAGCAACCCTGGATGGTCCAGATGGATAGAGTAGTGGATGGTTGGTGGATGGCCACCATGTCCCAACAAGGCTGCGACGTCAGCAAGGAGGAGGAGGATTCATGTTTTGCGCCGGAATCAGGGGAAGACAGCTGGTAGGCCCTTTTAAGGTTCCAGAAGGTGTGAAAATGACCTCTGCAAAGTATATAAAATTTTTGATTGACAACTTTGTTCCATGGTACAAAAAGCAGAAACGTGCCTTCTGGAGCAAAATCATCTTCATGCATGACAATGCACCATCTCATGCTGCAAAGAATACCACTGTGTCATTGGCTGCTATGGGCATAAAAGGAGATAAACTCATGGTGTGGCCACCATCTTCCCCTGACCTCAACCCTATAGAGATCTTTTGTAGTATCATCAAGCAAAGATCTATGAGCGTGGGAGGCAGTTCACATCAAAACAGCAGCTCGGGGAGGCTATTCTGACATCATGCAAAGAAATTCAAACAGAAAGTCTCCAAAAACTCACAAATTCAATGGATGCAAGAATTGTGAAGGTGATATCAAAGAAAGGTTCCTATGTTAACATGTAACTTAGCCTGTTAGGATGTTTTGGAGTTAAATAGCTTTTATTTCAGTGAATGTTACCTAATAATGCTGCAAATTTCACAAAATAATTTGGGACAGTGCATTTTAAGTTGTTTTTTTTTTTAATTTTGAACATTATACAGTTATCATTGGGAGGTTTCTTCAATAAAATTGAACAGGTGATGACTTATTAGACGGACTGTCATTTGCATCGACCATTTAGAAAAATCAGAGGCAATATGAAGGGACCGTTCTGAGACAAGTTTGAGGGCCCCAAACCAGCTTCTCCTGAGCCATATTGGTGCGACCATTATGGTAGGGACTTTGTTATCTTTTGCAGAGTCCTTGCCAGTAGTAGTATTGGTGGAAAAGCATAGGCTAGTGGAAACCTCCAAGGGAGGGAGAAGGCATCCACTGCTAGAGCCTGATCGTTAAGATTCAGTAAAAAAAAGTCGATCGACTTTTGCGTTCTGCTTGTTCGCAAAGAGATCCACCTCTGGACAGCCCCACCTCAGGACTAAGATGTAGAATACGTCTGCCTTCAAAGACCATTCCCCAGGATGAATGTCCTTCCTGCTGAGATAATCCGCCTGGGTATTTGCGGAACCCTTCAGATGGACGGCAAACAGAGATAGGAGATGTCTTTCTGCCCAACAAAATATTTTTGCGGAAATCCTTTGAAGGCTCACGTGGCGTGTACTTCCTTGATGACGAAGGTGTGCCACAGACGTCATATTGTCCGAGTAGACTAAAGCTGGGTTTACACACTGCAACATCGCAAAGGACATCGCTGTAACGTCACCGGTTTGGTGACGCAATAGCGACCTCCCTAAGTCTCTGCTAAGTCTCTGGTGAGCGTTCAAACAGGCAAACCTGGCCAACAACTCAACAGTGATCCGGACCTGCAGAGCGACCTTGCTGGTTGTTGGGGACGTTGATAAGCAGCCTTTTGAAAGGGAAGTTGCTAACAAAGTCGCTGCAAAGTCTTCACACACTGAAACTTCATGCTGCACAGCGGGAAACAAAGGACCTAGGAATCGTCCTGAACGATTTGTAACGATTACAACTTCACAGCAGGGGCCGGGTCGCTGATAGGTTTCACACACTGCAACATCGCAAACAACATCGCTATTGCGTCACCAAACCGGTGACGTTACAGCGATGTCGTTTGAGATGTTGCAGTGTGTAAACCCAGCTTATCACGTGTGCCCCTTGGATCATGGGGGCTGCTGCTCTGACAGCTTCGTCCACAGCTTCTAGCTTTCGGTAAATTGTGTATCTGCAGTTGACCTCCTGGGACCAGAGACCTTGAAAGGGAACTTGAGGGACTGTCGCTCCCCAGCTTCTCTGGCTGGCATCCGTTGTATTCGTCATCAGTGATTCCCGATTCCAGCTGAGCTGGAATCATTCACCACAGGAAAGATGTTTTTACCGGACCTGGCAAAGATATCTTTTTGTTCAGGGACCTCTTAGGGGCACTTTGCACACTACGACATCGCAGGTGCGATGTCGGAGGGGTCATGTCGAAAATGTTGCACTTCTGGCGTCGCACCCGTCATCGTAGTGTGTAAATCCTAGATGATACAATTAAGAAGCGCAAAATCGTCGTAATCGTATCATCGGTGTAGTGTCAGGGAATTCCATAATTACACGACTGCGACAGGTACGATGTTGTTCCTCGTTCCTGCGGCAGCACACATCGCTGTGTGTGAATCCGCAGGAGCGAGGAACATCTCCTACCTGCGTCCTGCAGCTCACACCGGCTATGCGGAAGGACAGAGGTGGGCAGGATGTTTACGTCCCGCTCATCTCCGCCCCTCCACTTCTATTGGCCGCCTGCCGTGTGACGTCGCTATGACGCCACACGACCCGCACCCTTAATAAGGAGGCGGGTCGCCGGCCAGATCGACGTCGCAAGGCAGGTGAGTCCATGTGAAGCTGCCATAGCGATAATGTTCGCTACGGCTGCTATCACAAGATATCGCTACGGGGACGGGGACTATCGTGCTTGGCATCGCAAGCATCGGCTAGCAATGTCGTTGTGTGCAAAGTGCCCCTTAGGGTTATCCATCGCTGATGATGCAGGGCAAAAACGTTGTTTTTCACCCTCACTTGTTTGTCTATGGGTAGAAAGGACATTTGTTTGATGAAGCCCAGCATAACTCCGAGGAAGACATTCCTTGTAGAGGGAAGTAGGTCCGATTTTTTGAGGATTTATCACCAATCCCAATCTGTGTAGGATTTTGAGGGTCGTCAGTACCTGTTGTCGAGGTAAGGAATGACACAAATGTTCTGACTTTGTATGAACACCACCACCTCCCCCATTAGCTTGGTAGACACCCGAGGGGCTGAAAAGAGACCAAACAGGAGGGCGTTGAATTGGTAGTGACTGAGAAACACGTTGTGACGCACTGCGAAACGGAAGATTGTTTGTGAGCGTGACAGATTGGGATGTGATAATATGCATCCTTTAAATTGATAGCCATGAAAAACCCGTGACTGATAAAAGGTATGGTAGATTTGACGGACTCCATTTTAAAACGTCTTTAGACGATATGACAATTTAATGGTTTCAGATTTATAATCAGCCTGGGAGCGCCGTTGTTTTTTTTTTTTATCATGAACAGACCGGAATAGTGACCGTGACCCACCTCTGTCTCTGGTACGGAAGATATTACTCCTATCTTTTGGAGATTTTGAATGCTTAGCATAAGGGTGTCTCGTGATCCCTGAGGAGGGGGTGATCCTTAGACATTGTGGTAGGTATGTGGAAAATTCGTTTTTAGGCCAAAAACATATTCTCTCCGAAAGGGGATAGAGCATAACTTAACTTTAGAAGCCACTTTGCAGCTCCAAAGTTTAAGCCAAATGACTCGTCTTGCAGAATTTGAAAGAACCCCACTTCTTGCTGCCACCTGGACTGACTCGGCCGATGAATCTGCAAGAAATCCTGTCGCCATCTGTAGAGGTGGAAGGAAAGCCAGGAGATCTTCCTTTGGGGTGTCTTGGGCGAGATGCTCCTGAACAGTGATCTGGCTACACATGTAGAGGCCACCCCGGTCCTATGTAGTACTGCGGAGGTCTCCCAGGACTTCTTAAGAACGCTGTCAATTTTACGGTCCATGTGATCCTTAAATTGTGATGAATCCCCAAAGGGAATAGTCGTCCTTCTGCCCACTCTGGCTACTTGTACATCCACTTTAGGCACCTCCCAGCAGCAGGCAGGATTGTCTTCTAGCAGGAACCAGATCCTCAATTCCCGAGGAATGATAAGGCGCTTCTTTGGGGCTTCCCACTCCTGGAGAATCATATCTCTGATGATCTCATGCATCGGGAATCCTACTTTCTTTTGGGTTCTTACACCCCCAAACATTTCCTCCTGTACTGACCTGGCCGATTTCTTTTGCTCAACCCCCATAGTATCCCGCACTGCTCCCAGTAGTTCATCCATATTATCCATGGAGAAGAAATATTTGTTCTCGACTTTATCCACTGAAGAGTTACCTTCATTCTCCTCTATGACTTCATCTGGTAGACCCGCAACACACATCCGTTTAATTTGTACATGTGCGGCACGTATTTGCACGTACCGGAGACACGTACACACGGAGACCCATGTTATTCAATGGTAGATGGCACGCGCACGTAAAATCACACGGAACGTGTGTCCGTGTCGTAAGTACGTGTGTGCGCTTTTCTACATGGACGACATGTCCGTTTTTGGCCGGCAACACGCAGGCACGGACCCGCTTTAGTCTATGGGTCCGTGCCTGCACGGACCGCACACTGAGTATGTCCGTGTTCAGCACGTATCGTCCGTGTCCGTTTTTCATCACAAAATTTGAAAACACTTGTTACCAATCTATCAGGTCAATTGTAGGCCATTAATTCTGGCGCCAAACATACATTTCCTGTCTCATTTGCACGCCAGACAGCAGCTGGGCACCTGTCCTCTCACGGCAGGGGAACTTTGAGCACAGAGAACAACACAGGTACTGAGCATGGCGCCCAGAATCGATACAGAGAGGCTGATTGGAGAAGTAGAGAGGCATCCAGAGCTGTGGGACACACGTGTTGATGGCTACCATGACAGGTTAATGGTGGAACGAGCATGGATGTCTGTGGCAGAGATAGTCTACCCTAGGAATGGATGGTCTCAATGTACCCCTGGAAAGAAAAATAGATATGGTGAGTACAGATATTTGCATTGCTTCTGTCTTTACCTACATGTGCACATTCTGTAGGCAGAGTATAAACATATTTGTATAGTTTGTTTGGCCTGTATTAATGGGCCTGACTCATTTTGAGATACACTGAAGACTCACAAACAGGAGAGTGTATTTTTTTGGCCTATTGAAGTATTCATTGCAGTTTACTAGTAATGTCAGCATGTGTATATGTGGTCTGCAAAGCATTTTATGCATGTACAAAAGGCATTTCAGGGTGGTGAAGCCACTATTAAACATGTTTGTGGTTTTTTTTTTGGTTTGTATTTCTGTGCTTTTTCTAATTCAAATGTGCTGTGAAATGTCTCTACATTTTGAGTTGTATTTCTATGTTTGGGTTATTATGCATGTTCCTTGGTGTCACCATGTCTGGAATGGTAACAGTAATGTGTAGTGTCTAATGGAAAATCTATGTGGAACATATGGCACTTCATGGGTTAGTAGTCATTTTGTTTCTCATGGCTTTCTGTAGGAATTTTTTTTTTTTTTTTGGACATTTAAAAGGAGATAAATGATTATTCAGTGGTTTAAGATTTTTACTGGTGAACTTGTTTTCTTTCTCATGCTTATTGTCTTATTATGTCACTAGATGAGTGTTATGGGTTGTTGTTTTCATACACATGGATGTGTGTTCCTATTTTTTACAATTGCTGCAATACAAGACTAATGTCTAATTTTTTAAATCTACAATTGTTAGATTTTGTGACCTTATTTTACAATTACATATAGTTACATAGTTACTTAGGTTGAAAAAAGACCTAGGTCCATCTAGTTCAACCTTCCTCCACCAGTTCTACATTTAGTCACTAAGTCATTTATAACCAACAATGTTTTGTGTACTGAGGAAATCATCCAGCCCTTTTTTAAAAGCTGTTATAGTATCTGCCATTACTACCTCTTGTGGTAGGGCATTCCACAGTCTGACCGCTCTAACTGTAAAGAACCCTTTCCTATTTAGCTGTCGGAATCACTTTTCTTCCACTCGCAGTGAGTGCCCCCTGGTCCTTAGTACTGTCTTTGGAAGAAATAACTCATGTGCCAGTCCTTTATATTGACCACACATGTATTTATACATATAAATGAGATCTCCTCTGAGACGTCTTTTTTCTAAGCTAAACATATCTAACTTTTTCAACCTGTCATCATATGGGAGGCCTTCCATTCCTTGTAATAGTCTAGTTGCCTGTATTTTTTTTTTAAACAGTGGATCTTGTCAAACGACGATGGCGCTCAGCCCGTGACCAGTTCAGAAGAGAATATAACCCAGTGGCCACCACAGCTGCCGCAGCAAAAAAGAAAAAATATGTCCATTATGAAAAACTGAGCTTCCTTATGCCCATTATGGAAGTACCAAAGTAAGTTGAAACCATTACATCACATGGTGTTTTGTTTTTTTTTTAAAAGTCACACAATGTTTTTTTTTTGTCATCAAAGTACAGAGGATAATCTGGAAGATAGTGAGCAAGCCCAGTCAGCAGTATTAACAGCGACCTCTGCTTCTGAGATGGAGCCAACCTCATATCAACCACCAACAATCCCCAACACCAGCCAGCCAGACGCAGAAGAAATGTCCTCTGATTTGGGTTTGGGAACAAGTCAATCCACTAATGTAATTGCAGGCTAGTCTACAGGGCAACAAAGTGGCCCTTCACCAGTTCTTGCAGAGAGTAGTCCACAGCAACATGCAGGCACACAGCCAAGAATATCAACTAATACCATGCGCACAGTAGCACAATCTATCCGTGGTCGCCGACATAAGTGTTATGAAGATTTACGTTCCCTGCCAGATATCATTGATACCAGAATTATACACATGATGAATTCACTGATACCAGAGAGTGATGGAGAGAGATTTTGCCGCTCCCTTTCTCCCTCTCTTGCATTGGTTGCACCTGATAGGCAGGACAGATTGAGGGCGTCCTTAATAACACTAATATCTGCTACCCAACGTATGCCAGAACCCATTTATTGTTTTGAAGTGATAGAACAATGGAGAGCCAATCCACGTGGCCCACACACAAACACCACTCAACAAACTGTGGAAACCCAAACAGAAGAACATTTCTCTAATTTTCAACTTCATCCTGTAGTGCAACAAACACATATACAGTGTCCATCTTCTTCTATGGTAACTGATGTACAAATTAGGCCAACAGTTGTCCCACACCAAACAGGTACTTTAATGACAAAAAGGCCATCTCAACAGCCAGGGCCAGATTAAGGTTGGTGGGGGCCCCTGGGCAGAAAATCTGGTGGGGGCCCCATAACGTTAACATTTTTAGCCATAACAGTAAAGCGCGAACTGTAGCATTTAGATATAAATCCAATGAGCATGTGTCTTATCCTGTTCTGCCACATTCAGATTTACAGTATGTGAGACTGTGACCGGGGTTGTCTATGACGGCCGGTATGTCTCGCCCCGGTTGTGCTCACTCCATGATAGAAAGTACATCCACTTTAGGGTTAATGCTGTTTCCTTACAGGCTGAAGGAAGGGTTAAATGCAAACAGGAACAAGGGCAGGTGTGCCGGGTGTGAGGGAGTGAACACAACTCCCTGAGTTCTCTGCTGGAGAGGCACATGTATATTGGTGTGGACTTTTGTTTGGACATTAAAACCGTGTGCTGTGAACCTTAATGCCTGGATCCCGTGTCTTCTGCTGCGCAGCCGACCGTGCTACCTCACAAGTACTACAATACAGACACAGTCCAGGATCACTCACAGCTGTCCACTTACACACAGAAAGATCGAGGATCGCGCTGTTCCTTGCCGCCATCGGTGGCCCCTTGACACGATCACGGGAAGTCGATGGTTGCTATGGTAGCGGCGGGCCATGTAATGACCCCTGTTGCTATCATGACAGATTTTCTGTCATAGACGATAGAGCGCCGACTCACACAGGAATGCTGTATTTCTGCTAATCAGAGCTGTACAGCTCTGATCAACAGGGATGCACAAGCGATCAGACTGCTGATCCTTATAGCTCTCAAGGGGACAAGTAAAATAAATACAAAATGTAAAAAAATAAATAAAAAGTTCAAATCATGCCTCATTCGCGCCACTGAAAATAAAACAGTTAAAAAAATATACACATATTTGATATCTCAGGGTTCAGAAATGCCCAATCAATAAAAATATAAAATCAATTAATCAGATCTGTAAATGGTGTAGCGAGAAAAAAATCCAAATGCCAAAATTATGTTTTTGGGTCGCCACAAAATTTTTAAAAAGATCCAATAACGGGCGATCAAAAAGTAGCAACTTCATAAAAATTGTATAATTGAAAACACCAGCTCAAGACGCAAAAGAAATAGCAGTCACTGGGCCTCACATCCCAAAAAATTAGAACACTACGGGTTTCAAAAAATGGCACCAAAAGCACAATTTTTTTTTTAACAAACTTCTGAATTTTTTAACCCCTTAGATAAAAGTAAGAGTATACCTGTTTGGTATTTATGAACTCGGCATCATACTGACATGGTAGTTTTACAATATAGTGAACATGGTGAATAAAATATCCCAAAAACAATCGTGCAATTGCACTTTTTTTGCAATTTTATCGCACTTGGATTTTTTTCCCTGTTTCCTAGTACAATATATGGTAAAACTGATGATTTCACTCAAAAGTACAATTTGTCACACAAAAAATAAGCCCTTATATGGCAAGATTGATGGAAAAATAAAAAAAAGTTACGGCTCTCAGAAGAAGGGGAGAAAAAAACAAACAAAAAAAAACGGAAAATCAGGGTGAAGGAGTTAAATTTTGAGTACTATAATACTATGACAACATTTTATGAAGTCAATATGAATAACAAAACTGATAGCTCTCAGTGAATGGCACTCAGCAATACGTCTGGCACATGTACATGGAAAGAACACATTAAACTCCGGGGGGCATCATTTTACTGCAAGGGGTGTATGTAATTATACTCCAGGAGGCGGTTATATCACAATAAGTTAGTGTATGAATATACTATATATATAAAAGGGGATAATGATTATACAGTAGTCAAAGGGATGGGGGACATTATTCTATGATTATATTCCACTCTAGGGAGGGGGCGTTATTTTATGATTATACTCCATTAGTGAGGTGTTTTACTCTATTATATTCCAGGGGAAGGGGGGGCATTATTTTATGATTGCTCTCCAGGTGAGGGGAGTGTTATCCTATGATTATACTCCAGTGGGGGTGGGGGCATTATTATATGATTACAATCTAGTGGGGGAGGGGGCATTATTGTATGATTACAATCTAGTGGGGGAGGGGGCATTATTGTATGATTACAATCTAGTGGGGGAGGGGGGCATTATTGTATGATTACAATCTAGTGGGGGAGGGGGCATTATTGTATGATTACAATCTAGTGGGGGAGGGAGCATTATTGTATGATTATAATCTAGTGGGGGAGGGGGCATTATTGTATGATTACAATCAGTGGGGGAGGGGGCATTATTGTATGATTACAATCTAGTGGGGGAGGGAGCATTATTGTATGATTACAATCAGTGGGGGAGGGGGCATTATTGTATGATTACAATCTAGTGGGGGAGGGGGCATTATTGTATGATTACAATCTAGTGGGGGAGGGAGCATTATTGTATGATTATAATCTAGTGGGGGAGGGGGCATTATTGTATGATTACAATCTAGTGGGGGAGGGGGCATTATTGTATGATTACAATCTAGTGGGGGAGGGAGCATTATTGTATGATTATAATCTAGTGGGGGAGGGGGCATTATTGTATGATTACAATCTAGTGGGGGAGGGGGCATTATTGTATGATTACAATCTAGTGGGGGAGGGGGCATTATTGTATGATTACAATCTAGTGGGGGAGGGAGCATTATTGTATGATTATAATCTAGTGGGGGAGGGGGCATTATTGTATGATTACAATCTAGTGGGGGAGGGGGCATTATTGTATGATTACAATCTAGTGGGGGAGGGAGCATTATTGTATGATTATAATCTAGTGGGGGAGGGGGCATTATTGTATGATTACAATCTAGTGGGGGAGGGGGCATTATTGTATGATTACAATCTAGTGGGGGAGGGGGCATTATTGTATGATTACAATCTAGTGGGGGAGGGAGCATTATTGTATGATTACAATCTAGTGGGGGAGGGAGCATTATTGTATGATTATAATCTAGTGGGGGAGGGGGCATTATTGTATGATTACAATCTAGTGGGGGAGGGGGCATTATTGTATGATTACAATCTAGTGGGGGAGGGGGCATTATTGTATGATTACAATCTAGTGGGGGAGGGAGCATTATTGTATGATTATAATCTAGTGGGGGAGGGGGCATTATTGTATGATTACAATCTAGTGGGGGAGGGGGCATTATTGTATGATTACAATCTAGTGGGGGAGGGAGCATTATTGTATGATTATAATCTAGTGGGGGAGGGGGCATTATTGTATGATTACAATCTAGTGGGGGAGGGGGCATTATTGTATGATTACAATCTAGTGGGGGAGGGGGCATTATTGTATGATTACAATCTAGTGGGGGAGGGAGCATTATTGTATGATTACAATCTAGTGGGGGAGGGAGCATTATTGTATGATTATAATCTAGGGAAGGGGCTTAAATTCTGATTATATGAAAAGGGAATAGTGTAATTAAGGAGGTGTAGGTAGGTTGAAACAATGATGGGTGTCAGGGACTATACTGCAATGTAGCTCCTATGTAGGTCGTGCATACACACTTCACCTCTTGCAGTAAAATGACCCCCCCCAAACTCCAGGAACAAAATATACACCACTTGCAATAAAATGTCCCTGTCTCCACCTTTCATGCACAGCTATATGCAGTTATTCCCCCTTACTGATTGCTCTGTTTTGGAGTTACTTGGAGAGCACTGTAGCCCCCTCTACACCCCCCTCCCCCTGCCCTGCCGAGTGACCTTACTCTCACAGCTGACATCGTCCTTCTATCACAGCCTGCATCTCTCATGGACGGTTCAGGCTCTAGCTGCATCCACAGCAGCAGAATGGCCGGTGACACATCAGAGACGATGAATTTCCCGCCCCCACAATCCTCTCGGGCAGATAACAGCCGAGGCAGAGAGGAAACTGAAAATCAAAATGACATCTGTCTCCCTGCACCGCCCCCCTCTGGAGCCTGGTGGACGGCACACTGTGCAACTGCACTACTCACATATACAGTAGATAAAGCCAGCTATGATCATGGGGGCAGCCAACACAGGGAGCCGAAGACAGATGGTGGTGGGGGCCCCCTTGGAGGCTCTTGTGGTGGGGGCCCCTGGGCGGCAGCCCCGCCTGCCCTGCCTATAATCCGGCCCTGTCAACAGCCAACATTTGTCCCACAAGTACCCCAACAAACACCAATGCAAACCTCTTTTAACTATCCTAGTATTGTTAGTAATGTTCATAGACTACCTCAAATGTTTCAACAACCATCAGCCTACCATGTTCCTAATAATCCACAACAACAGTACTTTCAACAACAGACTTACCCAACTAACTTCACATACACACATACTCAGCCTCTTCCAACACATCAATATGTACCACCTACACTTGGTCTTCCATCTGCTCAAACAACTGCATCAATATTTGTTCCAAGTACAACAACTGTTACTAGTGGAAACACTGATCAGTCACTCACTACAACATCTACTGTTGTGCAGCAAACATACCGTGTTTTTCCAAAAATAAGACACTGTCTTATATTTTTTTTGCCCCCCAAAAAAGCACTAGGGCTTATTTTTGGAGGAGGGCTTATTCTTGGAGAAACACGGTTGGAGGTAAGTTTACCCCCCAAAAAAGCAGACCCCAACACTTCCCAGGAGACTCATACTCACCAGACCAGGACGTCTGCATAGTTCCAAGGTCCTCCTGTGATCTCCGCTCGGTGCTGCACGCCGTTCTCCCCTGCTGCTAGCTGACACACACAGCAGATCACACCCACAGCAGATCTCACACTCTCACACTCTCACACTCTCACACTCTCACACTCTCAAAGCAGATCACACACAGCAGATCGCAGGCACACACAGCCGATCACAGATACACACATCTGATCACAGGCACCAACACACAGCAGATCGCAGATATACACAGCCGATCACACACAGCAGATCGCAGGCACACACAGCAGATCACAAACACAGCAGATCTCTCTCACACACACACACACACACACATACATACAGAGCAGATCACACACAGCAGATCGCAGGCACACACAGCCGATCACAGATACACACAGCCGATCACAGATACACACAGCCGATCACAGATACACACATCTGATCACAGGCACCAACACACAGCAGATCGCAGATATACACAGCCGATCACACACAGCAGATCGCAGGCACACACAGCCATCACAGCTACACACATCGGATCGCAGGCACACACAGCCGATCACAGATACATACATCCGATCGCAGGCACACACAGCCGATCACAGATACACACATCCTATCACAGGCACACACAGCCAATCACAGATACACACATCCGATCGCAGGCACACACAGCCGATCACAGATACACACATCCTATCACAGGCACACACAGCCGATCAGATACACACATCCGATCGCAGGCACACACAGCCGATCACAGATACACACATCCTATCACAGGCACACACAGCCGATCACAGTACACACAGCCGAACGCAGACACACACAGCCGATCGCAGAAAAACACAGCCGATCGCAGACACACACAGCAGATCACACACACACACACACACACACATCACATCACATCCAGCACTTACGGCAGCAGGGAATGAGAGCAAGTCAAGTGTCCGGCCGCAGGTCCTGTTCGTCGCGCTGCACCACCTCTCAGGATTCTCCCGGCGAGAAGAAATCGGTGTCACTGGATGAGGTGAGTGTGTATGTATCCGATGTGTGTGCGATCCGATGTTTGTGTGTGAGATCTGGTGTGTGTGTGTGTGTGTGTGTGTGTGTGATCTGATTGTGTGTGTGTGTGTGTGTGTGTGTGTGAGAGCTGATGTGTGCGGGTGTGTGATCACTGCAGGTCCTCTGCTCGGCGTCTGGTAAGTGTGATTGCCAGGTGCCGCTGTGTATAATGAAGTGTCCTGCAGTATCTGTAACTTTTTTAGCTGCACGGACACTTCATTATTTCATTATTGATCTGGGACTAGGGCTTATTTTCGGGGGAGGGCTTATATTTAAGCCTTTCTCCGAAAATGCTGAAAATCCCCACTAGGGCTTATTTTTGGGGGAGGGCTTATTTTTGGAAAAACACGGTATTCTGTAGATATCAATGCAATGGAGCCTACACAGGAAAGCATCAGTAGCCTAGAGGATTTAGTTGACTCATAATGTGATATTGTATGTATTATTTTACATTTTGATATGTTTTCTAGGGTATTGCTGGTGGGAAAATATAACAAAATGTAACACATTACTTACTCTATATGCATGTAGTCATATTTATTTTTTCCTTTACAAAAATGCAATAGAAATTACTCTATCACTTCAAAAACAATACCTGCCTGTTAGAATGTTGCCTTGCTCTGGACATGTTGTTTGGACCATCCATTAGAATAAACTGGGTTTAGGGAAAAAATGCACGCACATAAACTACTACACTAACATTCAGACACCTTTATTATTAAAAATCCAGCCACTATGCAGTATCTGCATATGGTCTGGTCCCATACTTGTATTCCAATAGTGTCAAACAAATTATTTTTGCGTGACATTATTGCATAATAAAGTATGGTGTTTTGTATGGGCTAATGTCCCTGACAAAATTGTTTATAAAAAAAAAAAATACAGGGTGTATTGCAAAAGATAACATACATACATACATACATAAAATAATAATTCTGGACTAATTTGTTCAAAAACAATTTGCTATATTTTTATTAGTCATGTACATTCAGTAGTACTGTTTTTAGAATACCCAAAAATCCTGATGTTATAGCAATATAGTTATATCACAATAGCTTATGGGGACCACAAAAACAACCAACCAACAAAAAAACCCACAAATTATACCTATGTATGGTTATTTTCTCATTTGTATTACATATGTGTTTGTGATTATGTAACCAAGTGATAAAAAACTATAACAATGTCAAAACCTACTGTCTCCTCCCCAAAATCCTTTAGGATGTAAGCCCGCAAGGGCAGGGCCCTCTTCCCCCTGTGCTAGTCTGTCTATTGTAACGTGTACATGTATTCTGTATGTAACCCCCTCATGTACAGCACCATGGAATCAATGGTGCTCTATAAATAAACAATAATAATAATAATAATAATAAAAAATTATACATGACTATGGCGATTTAAACTAAAATAATCTTTAAACTGATTCCTTACTTGTAGACCAGAAGTGGACACAGTGGTTCTAACACTACCATTCTCTACAAATGGTGCATTTAAAGCTGGCAACTCCTCAATGTCTTCGTCATTGCTTTCATGTAATCTACAGTAATTATGTATCACTACTGTAGCTTTAATGACAGCCTTGACGGTGGTTGGTTGGAGTTGGATGGTGGTTTGATAAATGCGCCATCTTGAGGCCAAAATGCCAAAGGCACGTTCAACATAGCAACGTGCTCTGGCCAATTTGCTATTAAATAGGTCTTTTGATCTGTCCAGTCCCCTTCTGGGATATGAATGCATCAAATGCCTAGACAATGCAAACCCCTGATCTGCAACCATTACAAAAGGGACAATTGGGCCATTAGTACCAGGCAATGGTCTTGGTGCAGGCAAACTTAAACTATCAGACATTAATCGTCTTGCTAAACGTGAGCTTCTGAAAATGCGTGCATCTGAGGCACTGCCATAGGCACCAATATCCACAAATAAAAAGCAATAGTTTGTAGCTACCATGGCCAAAATAACTACAGAAAAAAAACTTATGATAATTAAAATATCTTGATGCAGAGTTTGGTGGTTTCTTCACTCTAATGTGTTTTCCGTCAATGGCACCAATACAATTAGGGAAAGCTGTTTTCTCCAAAAATTAATCTGAAATGTGCATCCATTCCTGTGTTGAAGGCAGCTGCATGATGCCTAAGGGTCTCCCAAAGCACAGTGCAGGTATGCAGGATAATCTTGCCAATTGTGGACCTTCCCAATAAGAATTTGAAATGTAGACTGCTGATGGATTGCCCAGTTGCTAGGTAACTGAAATAAAATAAAAACATGACATTACTTTGACTATTCATGTAATGTATATTTCACACCAATTATTTGTATCATCCAATGACTGGCGAGATACTGTGTATGTTTTTTTTATAATTTCTTTGGTTGGGAAAACATATGTGATCTTTACTTTCCATATTGGAAAAATATTTAATTTTGTGTTTAATAAACAAGCTTGTTTGAGTTAAGCCTCTTGTTTCTTTAATTTTAGTAGAGATAGAATGGTAGATGTGACTTCTCAGATCTTATTTTGAAATTGCACTGTGGTTAAGTGATCAATATAAGTTTTCTACAAAGACCATAATGTAAATTACATAATTTCTACAAAATTATGCCTTAGCGACTTAACATGTATTTCAATATAACAGATAAAGCATGAGTATACATGACAACACCTACCGTAAAGTCACCAACAGTCGTTCCTCAGGGGAGATGCTGAGGCGCATAGAGGTGTCCTGATGCTTCAAACGATGGTACACAAGGCCAAGGATGTTGTCAAATGAATTCATGGTGAGATGGCAGT
This sequence comes from Anomaloglossus baeobatrachus, assembly GCF_048569485.1. Lineage (NCBI taxonomy): Eukaryota > Metazoa > Chordata > Amphibia > Anura > Aromobatidae > Anomaloglossus > Anomaloglossus baeobatrachus. Next base: position 144,508 of record NW_027441780.1, on the reverse strand, counting down.
AGGCTTGGAATTTAGGTGGAAATTTCCGCATTTCGCCATACAGTCATATGAAAAAGTTTGGGCACCCCTATTAATGTTAACCTTTTTTCTTTATAACAATTTGGGTTTTTGCAGCAGCTATTTCAGTTTCATATATCTAATAACTGATGGACTGAGTAATATTTCTGGATTGAAATGAGGTTTATTGTACTAACAGAAAATGTGCAATCCGCATTTAAACAAAATTTGACCGCTGCAAAAGTATGGGCACCCTTATCAATTTCTTGATTTGAACACTCCTAACTACTTTTTACTGACATACTAAAGCACTAAATTGGTTTTGTAACCTCATTGAGCTTTGAACTTCATAGGCAGGTGTATCCAATCATGAGAAAAGGTATTTAAGGTGGCCACTTGCAAGTTGTTCTCCTATTTGAATCTCCTATGAAGAGTGGCATCATGGGCTCCTCAAGACAACTCTCAAATGATCTGAAAACAAAGATTATTTAACATAGTTGTTCAGGGGAAGGAACAAAAAGTTGTCTCAGAGATTTAAACTGTCAGTTTCCACTGTGAGGAACATAGTAAGGAAATGGAAGAACACAGGTACAGTTCTTGTTACGCCCAGAAGTGGCAGGCCAAGAAAAATATCAGAAAGGCAGAGAAGAAGAATGGTGAGAACAGTCAAGGACAATCCACAGACCACCTCCAAAGACCTGCTGCTTCATCTTGCTGCAGATGGTGTCACTGTACATCGGTCAACAATACAGCGCATGTTGCACAAGGAGAATCTGTATGGGAGAGTGATGCGAAAGAAGCAGTTTCTGCAAGCACGCCACAAACCGTCGCCTGAGGTATGCAAAAGCACATTTGGACAAGCCAGTTACATTTTGGAAGAAGGTCCTGTGGACTGATGAAACAAAGATTGAGTTGTTTGGTCATACAAAAAGGCGTTATGCATGGAGGCAAAAAAACACGGCATTCCAAGAAAAGCACTTGCTACCCACAGTAAAATTTGGTGGAGGTTCCATCATGCTTTGGGGCTGTGTGGCCAATGCCGGCACCGGGAATCTTGTTAAAGTTGAGGGTCGCATGGATTCAACTCAGTATTAGCAGATTCTTGACAATAATGTGCAAGAATCAGTGACGAAGTTGAAGTTAATCAGGGGATGGATATTTCAGCAAGACAATGATCCAAAACACCACTCCAAATCTACTCAGGCATTCATGCAGAGGAACATCCCAGTCCCCAGACCTGAATATGATTGAAAATCTGTGGGATGACTTGCAGCGTGCTGTCCATGCTCGGCGACCATCAAAGTTAACTGAACTGGAATTGTTTTGTAAAGAGGAATGGTCAAATCTACCTTCATCCAGGATCCAGGAACTCATTAAAAGCTACAGGAAGCAACTAGAGGCTGTGATTTTTGCAAAAGGAGGATCTACAAAATATTAATGTCACTTTTATGTTTTGGTGCCCATACTTTTGCACTGGTCAAATTTTGTTTAAATGCGGATTGCACATTTTCTGTTAGTACAATAAACCTCATTTCAATCCAGAAATATTACTGAGTCCATCAGTTATTAGATATATGAAACTGAAATAGCTGCTGCAAAAACCCAAATTGTTATAAAGAAAAAAGGTTAACATTAATAGGGGTGCCCAAACTTTTTCATATGACTGTATAAAATATTAAAATGCCCATGTGTTTTCCTGAGCTTTACAAGGGGGTGAATCCACATCCTTTTCTCCAGTGGTGGCTCTTCTTCAATCATATGTCGCCTAACCCCAAATCTCCTAGATATCAACCAGAGCAAATACATGGTTGCTTCATTGGAGAGAGACATTTTGGAGTGTGTCTAATGTGAGAATGAGCTCAGAAGCAATGTTTTTTAAGGTTTTTTAAGCAAACTAACCAAGTTGGGTAGTTAATTGACCAATTTAACACACCAGGAGCACATTATGATGGGCTAACAAGGTTATGTGTGTGAAAATACGTATCTGAAAAAACGGACGGCACACGGACTGCACACGTACGTATTTTATGTCAATACGGACATTCCACACGCACACACAGCTCGCATACGCCATCACACAAATGCCATACTTACCGGAGAAACGCCCCAAAAATACGGAACACGGACCAAAAAAACGGACCGTGTCATACGGACGTTTTTTTTGCGGAAGTGTGTTTTAGGCCTCATATGGTGCGCTGATGGCTGAGGGACCTCTACCCAGAGAGGTATTGGCTCCGGACTGTTTGTCAGGGAGAAGGGAAGGCGAAGGCAAAGACCCCTCCCCAATCTCCCTGAGCCCATTCTGATACAGCGAGTGATGGCTGAGGGACATTCCTTTAAGACAGGGGTGGGGAACCTCCGGCCCGCGGGCCGTATGCGGCCCCTGGGCACATTCCAGGGGACCGCTGTGCTCTGGCGGCAGCCGTGCTTTTCCCGGTTGCTGGCCCTTTAAATCCCACTGCCTGATGCCCTGAGGGTAGATGCTAGAATGTACGGGCTTTATCCAGATCCTGACTTTCAAGACATGACTGCAGTCCATAAATTCTAGGCTTAACCCCGGCCTGTGCTAGTGTGTTCTGGTGGGCGGAATAAGCAGCACACTGCGATAAAGTCACAGAAGAGCTGCAGCAGATTTACCGACCATCCGGACCTGTGCTGTGTGTGACTCCTCCTTACCCACCCCAGTACTGTGAGTACTCAACCCATCTCTGCTCCCCCCCTCTCAGTGCTGTGTACCCCTAGTGCAGTGTGTACCCCCTAATGTTGTGTGTACCCCCCAGTGCTGTGTACCTCCTTGTACAGTGTGTATCCCCTAATGCTGTGTGTACCCCTAGAACAGTGTACCCCCCAGTGCTGTGTATCCCCTAGTACAGTGTGTACCCCCTAATGCTGTGTATACCCCTAGTGCAGTGTGTACCCACTGATGTGTGTACCCCCCAGTAGTGTGTACCCCCTAATGCTGTGTGTACCCCTAGAACTGTGTACCCCCTAGTACAGTGTGTACCCCCTAATGCAGTGTGTACCCGCCAGTGCTGTGTACCCCCTAGTGCAGTGTGTACCCTAGTGCTGTGTACCCCCTCAGCACTGTGTAACCCCCACTGCTGTCCGTGCCCCCCTAGTGCTGTCTGTACACCCTGGGTGATGTCTATGCTCCCCCAGTGCTGTCAGCACCACCTAATGCTGTCCATGCTGCCACCAGTGCTGTCCATGCCATGGTCAGTGCTGTCTGTGCCCCCCTTACGCAGTCCGTGCCCCCCAGTGCTGTGTTCCACCCCTCAGTACTGTGTACCCCCAGTGCTCTGTACTCGCCTCTGCTGTCTATGCCCCCCACCTCCTAGTGATATCTATGCTCCCCCAGTCCTGTCTGTGTCTCCCTAGTGATGCCACCTAGTGCAGTCCGTGCTGCCTCCTCGTGCAGTCCGTACTGCCAACTAGTGCTGTCCTTGTCCACAGTCATGTCTGTGCCACCGCCAGGGCTGTCCATGCCCCCCTAGTAATGTATATGCCCCAGCCCCTCCTGTGATGTGTAATCCCAGTGTCTCCTGCGATGTACAGTCATATGAAAAAGTTTGGGCACCCCTATTAATGTTAACCTTTTTCTTCATAACAATTTGGGTTTTTGCAACAGCTATTTCAGTTTCATATATCTAATAACTGATGGACTGAGTAATATTTCTGGATTGAAATGAGGTTTATTGTACTAACAGAAAATGTGCAATTCGCATTTAAACAAAATTTGACCGGTGCAAAAGTATGGGCACCTCAACATAAAAGTGACATTAATATTTTGTAGATCCTCCTTTTGCAAAAATAACAGCCTCTAGTCGTTTCCTGCAGCTTTTAATGAGTTCCTGGATGAAGGTATATTTGACCATTCCTGTTTACAAAACAATTCCAGTTCAGTTAAGTTTGATGGTCGTCGAGCATGAACAGCACGCTTCAAATCATCCCACAGATGTTCAATGATATTCAGGTCTGGGGACTGGGATGGCCATTCCAGAACATTGCAATTGTTCCTCTGCATGAATGCCTGAGTAGATTTGGAGCTGTGTTTTGGATCATTGTCTTGCTGAAATATCCATCCCCTGCGTAACTTCAACTTCATCACTGATTCTTGCACATTATTGTCAAGAATCTGCTGATACTGAGTTGAATCCATGTGACCCTCAACTTTAACAAGATTCCCAGTGCCGGCATTGGCCACACAGCCCCAAAGCATGATGGAACCTCCACCAAATTTTACTGTTGGTAGCAAGTGCTTTTCTTGGAATGCCGTGTTTTTTTGCCTCCATGCATAACGCCTTTATGTATGACCAAACAACTCAATCTTTGTTTCATCAGTCCACAGGACCTTCTTCCAAAATGTAACTGGCTTGTCTAAATGTGCTTTTGCATACCTCAGGTGACACGGTTTGTGGCGTGCTTGCAGAAACTGCTTCTTTCGCATCACTCTCCCATACAGCTTCTTGTGCAAAGTGCGCTGTATTGTTGACCGATGCACATTGACACCATCTGCAGCAAGATGATGCTGCAGGTCTTTGGAGGTGGTCTGTGGATTGTCCTTGACTGTTCTCACCATTCTTCTTCTCTGCCTTTCTGATATTTTTCTTGGCCTGCCACTTCTGGGCGTAACAAGAACTGTACCTGTGTTCTTCCATTTCCTTACTATGTTCCTCACAGTGGAAACTGACAGTTTAAATCTCTGAGGCACTTTTTGTATCCTTCCCCTGAACAACTATGTTGAATAATCTTTGTTTTCAGATCATTTGAGAGTTGTTTTGAGGAGCCCATGATGCCACTCTTCATAGGAGATTCAAATAGGAGAACAACTTACAAGTGGCCACCTTAAATACCTTTTCTCATGATTGGATACACCTGCCTATGAAGTTCAAAGCTCAATGGAGGTTACAAAACCAATTTAGTGCTTTAGTAAGTCAGTAAAAAGTAGTTATGAGTGTTCAAATCAAGAAATTGATAAGGCTGCCCATACTTTTGCACCGGTCAAATTTTGTTTAAATGCGGATTGCACCTTTTCTGTTAGTACAATAAACCTCATTTCAATCCAGAAATATTACTCAGTCCATCAGTTATTAGATATATGAAACTGAAATACGTAATTACTTACCGGTAATGTGTTTTTTCTGAACCCATGACGGCACCACGAGAGAGGGGATCCGCCCTTCAAGGACAGGAAACCTCCAGAATAAAAAGGGGCGGCACCTCTCCCCGCATCAGTTGATTACCGAGCATGACAGGACCTCCGAAACAAGGAACATCGTTAAAACATAACCCGCCACCATAACCGCCCAGTGAAGAGGAGCGAAAAAGGAAGCAAACCAGCAACACCTAAGTGCAGGGAGGGAATGTAAGGGTGCCGTCATGGGTTCAGAAAAAACACATTACCGGTAAGTAATTACGTATTTTTCCAGCACCCATGGCGGCACCACGAGAGAATTACAGAGATGAAGACCTAGGAAGGGACAACAGTTTGCAGAACCCGTCTCCCAAAGGTGACGTCGGTGAACGACAAATCAAGGCGATAGTGATTAAAAAAGGTGGACGGAGAAGAGCAGGTTGCCGCCTTACATATTTGCTCAATGGAGACCTCTGACCTCTCCGCCCAGGAAGATGCCATCGCTTGCGTGGAGTGCGCCTTCAGACCAGGAGGTACGGCTTCACCCCCGGCCGTGTAAGCAACAGAGATGGCATCCCTGATCCACCTGGCCAAGGTGGATTTAGAAGCCTTAAGCCCCTTCCTACAACCCTGGAAGACTACAAACAGAGACTTATCCCTCCTCCCTTCTGAAGTGACCAACAGATACTGTTGAAGACAACGCCTAATATCCAGGCAGTGCCATCCCATCTCCTCCGGAGTAGAAGGGTTGGCATAAAAAGAGGGCAGCACTATTTCTTGTGATCTATGGAAGTGGGAATGCACCTTCGGCAAATAGGCAGGGTCAGTTCTTAAAACCACCCTGTCGTCAAAAAACTGGGTATACGGAGGAGAAATGGATAAGGCCTGAAGGTCACTAACCCTACGGGCGGAAGTGAGTGCGACCAGGAGAATCGTTTTGAGGGACAGATGCTTGAGTGAGATAGAATCTAAGGGCTCAAACGGGGGTAGTGTTAAAGCTGAAAGGACGAAGTTAAGGTCCCAGGACGGCAGTGGCATGCTGCACCGAGGCCTAGACCTAGTACAGGACCTAACGAACCTAGACACCCAGGGATCTCCGGCCAGGGCATGGTTATACAAGGCGCTCAGTGTGGAGATTTGCACCTTTAGGGTACTAACCGACAGACCCAGTTCCCAACCCCTCTGGAGGAATTCTAGGACAAGCGGGACAGAGGGCGGCTTAGTAGGATCTGTACCCGTAGAGGCCAGGAATTTGGCCCAAATGCGCCCATAAATACGCGTAGTGACAGACTTTCAACACTGCATCAAGGTGGAGATCAGGCCCGGAGAAAACCCCTTGTCGCCTAACAGTGACCGCTCAAGCGCCACGCCGTCGGGTGTAACCTGGTGTTCTGCGGGTGGAAGGCTGGACTCTGGGATAGGAGATCCGGTAGGTCCGGGAGAACCCACGGATTGGCGATGGACAGATGCGTCAGCCAATAAAACCAAGGTCTCTTTGGCCAAAAGGGTGCTATGAGAATCACTGCTGCTCGATCCTCCCGTATCTTCCTGAGCACTGCAAGGAGGAGGATGATCGGAGGGAAGGCATATGTGAGGCGGAAGTCCCAGCTGAGCAATAGGGCGTCCACCGAGTGGGGATGATCCCTTGGATCCAGGGAACAGAATCGGGGAACCTTCCCGTTGGTTCGGGTCGCAAAGAGGTCTATCTCGGAAACCCCCCACATCTCCGTTATCCTGTCGAAAACGGACTGATTTAGAGACCATTCGCCTTGGTGAAACTGGGTGCGACTGAGAAAGTCCGCCAAAATGTTCTCCTTCCCTCGGATGTGCACTGCCGACAGGGAGCCCAGATGAGCTTCTGCCCGAGACATGATCCTGCTTGCGATGGACATGAGGTGCCTGGAGCGACTACCCCCCTGGTGGTTGAGATACGCTACTGTCGCTTGGTTGTCCGACAGAACTTTCACATGGCGACCCCGCAATAACGGCAGGAAACGACCTAACGCCTTTTCCACCGCCAGCAATTTCCTTGTATTCGAGGAAGTTTGAGCTTCTCCTCCAGACCATCGTCCCTGAATGAACTGAATGTCCAAGTGTGCACCCCAACCGTAGAGACTGGCGTCGGTGGTCACCACCATGGGCTCTGGCACCATCCAAGGCACCCCTCTGCCCAAGTGGACCGGATCTAGCCACCAATAGAGGAACTGAAATGTGCGATGGTCGAGAATGAGGAGTCTGTCCAGATGATCTCCGTGAGCGGTCTGATGCAGCAAGATATTCCACTGCAGGACCCTGGTGTGTGCCTGAGCCCATCGGACAGCCGGGATGGCCGCAGTCGGGGAGCCCAGAAGGGACATCGCACCCCGGAGAGACATGCGCTTGTGCCGCAGAGTTCGGTCTATCTGGGTCTGGAGGGCTTCCACTTTGGAAAGAGGCAAACGACATAGTTGAGTGTTGGAGTCCCAAGTGAGTCCCAGAAACAGCTGAACCTTGGATGGGATTAATCTGGGACTTCTCCTCGTTGATCAACCAGCCCAACTCCCGCAGGGAAGCTTGCACCTGCTGTAGAAGGGCCGCACAATGGCGAGCTGAGGCGCCCACAATCAAGAAGTCGTCCAGATAAGGAATCAGAAGGACCTCTCTCTGACGCAGATATGACGACATTTCTGCTATTATCTTTGTAAAAATTCTCGGGGCGATGGCCAGACCGAAGGGGAGGGCTTTGTATTGAAAGTGGCTGACCCGACCGCCCATGTGGAGGGCTATTCTGAGGAAGCATTGGAAGAGAGAGTGGATTGGGACATGATAATATGCATCGCGCAAGTCTATGACAGCCATGTGACAATGGGGATACAGATATTTCACGATGGACCGCACGGACTCCATCTTCAAGCTGTCTATTTGAAGGAACCGGTTGAGGGCTTTCAGGTTGATGATGGTTCCATAGGAACCGTCGGGCTTCCCCACCAGAAAGAGGGTGGAGTAGAATCCTTCTCCTTGTTCCCGTGCGGGAACTTCCATTAGAACCCCCTTGAAGAGGAGGTGACGGACCTCTGCTTCCAAAGCCAGCTGTTCCGCAGGAGAACGACGCAGAGGGGTAACCAGGAATCGGGGAGGAGGAAGGTGACGGAAGGGGAGCCGGAGGCCTGAGCGTATGAGGCCCAGGATCCATGCACTGGACGAAATCCTTTCTCAAGCCGGAAGGAACTGAGAGAGCCTCCCTCCGACCTGGGAAAGCGAGTCACTTGAACGACTTATGCTGATCTTTTGAGGGGCCCTTGAACATGAACCCCTTTCCCGGATTCTTTCTATCGGACCAGGTATTCCGATCCCGCGGCCGGGTGGGGCGAAAGGACCGCCGTGAAGAAGGAAATGACGGAAAGGGAAAACCACCTTTCTTGTCGCTAGCTTTCTCCAGGATGTCATCCAGGACCGGCCCGAACAGATATTCACCTTGACAGGGGATATTGCAAAGTTTAGACTTAGTTTGCAGATCCCCCGGCCAGCATTTCAGCCAGAGAGCTCTTCTAGCCGCATTGGAGAGGAACGCTGACTTTGCAGCCAACTTAGTGGAGTCCGCCGAGGCGTCCGCAAGGAAGGCCGCCGCCCCCCGCAATTTGGAGAGGGAGGAAGCAATCTCCTCCTTAGGTGTTCGTGATCTAAACTGGTCTTCCAGTTCGTCTATCCATATAGTCAGGGATCTAGCCGTACATGTAGCCGCAATGGCGGGTCTCAGTCCTCCGGCAGAAGCTTCCCAGGTATTCTTCAGGAAGTGATCAGCTTTCTTATCCAACGGGTCTTTCAAGGAGCCCATATACTCAAATGGCAATGCAAACTTTCTGGACGCCTTAGCGACAGCCACATCCAATTTTGGCGCCTTATCCCAGGTGGAGCAGGAGGCCTCCTCAAACGGATATTTTCTCTTAAAGGCGCCTGGAAGGGAACGTTTCTTATCAGGTCTCTTCCATTCCCGGGCAATCAAGGCCTGTACTTTATCCACCACCGGGAAGGAGCGTTGTTTTTTCTGCTCCATGCCCCCGAACATGCTATCCTGGATAGATTTTTCCGGTTTCTCATCCGGGATGCCCATAGTGGTCCGCACCGCCTTAACCAACTTCTTCATATTTTCGATTGGGAAGCACTGGCGACCCCCTGAGTCGCTATCTGAAGAGGAGCGGGAAGTAGAACCAGAGGAATCACATTCCCCATCAGACCTATCAGAGTCCTCGTGGTTAGGCGAAGGGGGCCTAGAACCCCCAGCACTCTGCGCCCCAGACAGGGATCGGAGGGAGTCCCTGACCTCTTCCCGTATGATGGACCGGAGATCGGAGGCAAATCCCGGCTGTTCCTCCGACAAAGTCTGCTGAATGCAGCCTCTGCACAGCCTCTTAGTCCAGGAACCAGATAGTTCCTTACAGCACAAGGCACATTCCTTATGTCTGGATTTAGATAAACACTTCTTAGGTTTACTGTCATCCTATAACAAACACAGACAAGACGACCGCCGGTTAGAAGCGGAACTCATGAGGTAGCACTCACCCACAGATGCAAGAGGCTATACCGGGTCAGCAGGGACATCATCTGACTTCCCTCCTTTAGAGGGCCTTTTTCTGTCAGGAGAGTCAGGGTCCTTCCGCTTGGAGGACCGGTCATCAGTCATCCCACGCTTGACACCCGAGCCGGTGACACTGTCATCCCTGCCACCTCTCTTCTGCCACTTCAGGGAGGCAGTATCATGATCAGAGGGAGGCTTTGGGGAGGAGGGAGGCGAAGGAGACGCAGCTGACTGCTTGTCAGCCATGGTAACCGAGCACAGGCACCATAGAGAAGATTGCCGCTCTGATATTTCAAAAAACCTTGGTAACTCCGCCCCCTATTTCCGGGAGATGACGACCCATCTGCGCGTCCAATAGGAAAGGGCGCACTGCGCATGCGCACTGCCCGGACATCCCCGCTGCCACACACAACATGGCGCTCCGTCACCCGAAGCGCCACAGCATCTTCAGCCACGAGGACACCCCGCAGGGAGCGCAGCAGCAGCCACCCTTCTCCCGGCCCCTGGCACCGGAACGCCATGGTAAGGAGAGGGGGGGGGCGGGAGTAGGGAGGGAAGGAACCCGCGCGCAGACAGGACCCCCGTGGGTATGCTGCGTCGGGAGAGCCCTGCGGCCGACCGGATCTTACCTGGTCCCCGCAGGCTCCTGGCGCTCCTAGAATCGGGCGCGCCGCACGCAATCCTGACCCCCGTGGGTCCGCTGCGGCAGCTCCACAGCACCTCGGCCGACCGTAGCAGGACCCGTGCCGCTGCCAAAGTCAGCCATCTGGGCGCCGGACTTGAATCTTCGGCCCATCAGGACCTTCTTGGATCCAGTGGATCCCTGGAGGCTCCCTGTTCAAGGACAGGAAACCAACTGATGCGGGGAGAGTTGCCGCCCCTTTTTATTCTGGAGGTTTCCTGTCCTTGAAGGGCGGATCCCCTCTCTCGTGGTGCCGTCATGGGTGCTGGAAAAATAGCTGTTGCAAAACCCCAAATTGTTATAAAGAAAAAAGGTTAACATTAATAGGGTGCCCAAACTTTTTCATATGACTGTATATATGCCCCTAGCATCTCCAGACCGAGACAAACCTGGAAAAGCAGTTGTGAGAAACAAGATGATCAACATCACCGAACATCACAGCCGCACCAAAGAGAAGCAGCTCCTGCCTCCACAGTAGGGGTGAGTTAATTAATCGTTTGACCAAATATAGCAGGGTTATTTTTCAAGTTGATAATGTGCAGCCCCCGAAGGTTAGCAGGAAATTCCAAATGGCCGACACAAAAAGGTTCCCCACCCCTGCTTTAGGAGGTTTCAGCACCGAGCCGCTTCACAGGGAGAAGGGGAAGGCAGAGACCCCCTTCCCCCCCAAACCCCCTGAGCCCATTCTGACACAACGAGTGGAGGCTGAGGGACATTCTTTCGAGATGTTTCAGCTCTGGGCCACTTCACAGGTAGAAGGGAAGGCCGTGACCCCCCCGATCCCATACTCACTAAATCCATATGATGAAATTCTAAAAGGATAAAATATCTCCAATTCAGGAGCAACTCTCATGCGACCGTCTCCTGTTGGGACAGGAAAAACACTGGAGGGTGGAGGTGGGGAGGGGCCTTTTAACCTCTCTGTGATCCTGTCCCTGTATAGGTCAAGGGGATTAACTCCTGTGGTGCTGTCCGGAGGGACGTCCTGGAAATTTTGACTTAAATATTGAGATGTTTCTAAAATGTTATTACATAACTTAATACTACATTTTACACAATTCTTTAAAATAATATAATTACATACCTTAATGTAAGTAAGAGACGCTCCTCTGCACAAATACTTTTCCTAAATCTAGTATTTTGGTTACTGATTAAAGGGTGAATTAAATTTAATATGAAATCAAATATTTCCAAACCTATTCTACAGCAGGCATGAAATTCATTTAGATTATCTCGTAATTTTTATATAAGCGATGGAAATGGCTCTAGTAGAGCGATGCTGGACGAATGGGTGAATCCAAAATCTGCGACGCCAACGAATAGTTGCATCTAGGTAGGTTTCACCAAATCTACGAGATAAAACCCAGTGAAGCAGAACACGCTCAGTGGTGTTTACGGTCAAATATGAATACATTACCTTGTTTTTGATAATGTAGTTGGTCAATGAAGCATGCAGTTCAGCAAAAACTTCACTAATGGCATCAAGTCCATTGAGGTACGTGGGGGCGTGCCCTTTTAAATAGACAGGTAACATATGTTGACTGATTTGAGACAATCGCATGAAGAAACAAGCATCGCATACAGATTACAAACGGATTGCACATGGACTACAATCACAAGAAAAATCACAGAATTGCAATACACACGGATTGACACAAGGACACAGCTCGTGCTACTCTCCTGCAAGAGAATCAGACCAATTTTGCAATTGCAAGTGTGACGCCGGCCTTAGGGCGGAAAGGTAACTTCCTTTGTGGTGTCGTGGAGGGTGACTTGAGAAAAATAAAATATTTGATATTTTCCACTCTTAAGCACTAGGGGGAGCAGATGCTGCGATCCTACTGTAGACCTATTGTATAACTAGCTAACATTACAAGTGCAAGAAAAGTGGGTGGAATCTGTTCATCTGTGTGATGTCCCCTCCTGTTCTGGGTGTTTCCAAAAGAATGAGAAGAGAGAATGAAGTTTAGGATCACAGAGTAGAGCCATTTTGTTGGTGAGCGCAAAGAGATCCTAATGTCTAAAGTGTCACCAAGGACAGCGGCATAGTGCTCCTTACATAGCAGCGCTCTCCACAACCAGTACCAGCAATGCTCTGCCTCACCCCCGCCCGCAATTCTCTGCTGCACGCACACCCCCCAATGCTTTGCCACACGCATGCCCCCCCAATGCTATGTCGCACACATGCCTCCTAATGCACTGCCGCATGCATGCATTACTCTGTCGCATGCAGGCCCCCAATACTTTGCAGCACACACACCTACAAATGCTCTGCTGCACGCACGCCCCTCAATGACTGTCATCTTACTCGGTTTGGGGCTCCATGCAAGATCTCGCCTCGTGAGGGTAAGTATAATTCTAAGAAAGGTCAAGAATCAGTCCAGAATTACACAGGAGGACCTGGTCAATGACCTCAACAGAACTGGGACCACAATCTCGAATATTACTGTAACACACTATGCCATCATGGATTAAAATTCTGAAGTGCACACATGGTCTCCCTGCTCATGCCTGCACATCCAGGCTCATTTAAATCTTGCCAGTAGCCACCTGGATGATCCAGAGAGGCATGGGAGAAAGTCATGTGGTCAAGTGAGACCAAAATAGAATTAGTATTAGAGCACTGAAAATGGGTCGTGGCTAGGTCTTAAGGGGGCTTTACACGCTACGATATCGTTAATGTTTTATCGTCGGGGTCAAGTTGTTAGTGACGCACATCCGGCGTCATTAACGATATCGCAGCGTGTAACACTGACCAGCGACCTTAAGCGACCTCAAAAATGGTGAATATCGTTCACCATGGAGAGGTCGCCCCAAACTCAAAAATCGGTAAGGGTTGTTGTTTTTTTTTCCAATTTAAGATTTTATTGATTTTTCAAAGAAATACAATATGAGAACATACATCCATGCTGTAACAAATGATGCGATTCAAAAATCAAAAGTCAATGCGACACCAAGCCTATAGGTGTATAGATGGTAGAAATAATACATGGATAATCATTTAAAACCTTAGATAATAGTAAAACAAGAAGAAGAGGTTAAGACGAGTGATAGTCACAGAATCCAAAGAAGGAGGGGTATTTCAGAGGAAGGAGAAGGGAGATAGAAGGGTTGTTTATCCAGGTGGTTCATCGCTCATGCGGCAGCACACATCGCTATGTGTGACACCGCAGGAGCGAGGAACCTCTCCTTACCTGCCGCCGGCCACAATGCGGAAGGAAGGAGGTGGGCGGGATGTTACGTCCTGCTCATCTCCGACCCTCTGCTTTGATTGGCCGGCCGCTTAGTGACGTTGTGGTGACGTCGTTGTAATGCCGAACGTCCCTACCCCTTGAAGGAGGGATTGTTCGGCAGTCACAGCGACGACGCCGGCCAGGTAAGTACGTGTGATGCTGCCGTAGTGATAATGTTCGCTACGGCAGCGATCACAAACAATCGCATGCGCGATGGGGGCGGGTGCTTACACGCTCGCTATCGCTACAAATTGCTAGCGATATCGCTACCGTGTAAAGCCCCCTTTACAGCATGACGATGATCCGAAACACACAGACAGGGCAACTAAGGGCCTGAGCCTAATAGAAAATCTTTGGAAGGAACTGAAACTCAATGCAGCTCAGTGACAGCCAAGAAAGTTGAAAGATCTGGAGAAGATCTATATGGAGGAGTGAACCAAAATCCCTGCTGCAGTGTGTGCAAACTGGGTCAAGAAATGTAGGAAACGTCTGACCTCTGTAACTGCAAACAAAGGTTTCTGTACCAAATGCTAAGTTCTGTATTTACATTGGAACAAATACTTATTTAACGCAATAAAATATAAATTCATTATTTAAAAATCATGCAATGTAATTTTCTGTATTTTTTTTATTCTGTCACAGTTAAAGTTACCTAAAATAAAAATTACAGCCCTCTCCATTCTCCATTCCAGGAAAATTTGCAAAATCGTCCGTTTATCAAATTCGAATATTTTAAGAATAAGCTTCTTACCTTTTGATACAGGTTGTGTTCCCTTTCTGAGGAAGGCAAGGTGGTTGGATCAGCGGCTCCCAGGAGGAGTGGGTCGCTGTTCAGGCACTAGATTTTGTTGTCGCCATTCAGCATGGGACATATAAGATTGTGTGTGTGGTCCTAATTAAGTTAAATTATAGACATCATGCATCATAGAGATCATGTATGTACCGTGTTTTTCCAAAAATAAGCCCTCCCCCAAAAATAAGCCCTAGCAGGGATTTTCACCATTTTCGGAGCAAGGCATAAATATAAGCCCTTCCCCGAAAATAAGCCCTAGTCGCAGATCAATAATGAAATATCTGTGCAGCTAAAAAACATACAGATACTGAAGGACACTTCATTATAGACAGTGGGCACCACGCAATCACTCACCTGATGCTGAGCGGCAGGACCTGCATTGATCGCCCCCTCTCACACATCTGATCTCACACATAATCAGATCGTACACACAAACATCGGATCACATGCAAACATCAAATCACACACAAACATCGGATCGCACACATACTCACCACATCCAAACACATCTCGCCGGCAGAATCCCGAGAGGAATTGCAGTGGAGCGCAAGGACCTGCAGAACAGGACCTGCGATCGGACATGTGACTTGCTCTCATTCCCTGCAGCTAGAAGCACTAGATGTGATGTGTGTGTGTGTGTGTGTATGCCAGCAACAGGGGAGGACTGCGTACAGCACTCACCGGAGACCACAGGAGGACCTGGGAGCCACGCAGACGTCCAGGTTTGGTGAGTACGAGTCTTCTGGGATGTAGGTGGGGGGAGGGTGGGGGTCTGCTTTTTTGGGGGTAAACTTACCTCCCAACCGTGTTTCTCCAAGAATAAGACCTCCTCCAAAAATAAGCCCTAGTGCTTTTTGGGGGTGGAAAAAAAAAAAAATATATAAAAGACAGGGTCTTATTTTTGGAAATACACGGTATGTATTCAAGACGCCCCTCTGAGACAATAAAGTATCAGAAGTAGCTCTCTCTTTGTCTCCAACAAAAAAAATTACATCATAGTCACTCATTTATATAAGACTATAGAAACATTTTAGTTTCACATTCCTAAGCTTTATTTTTAACAAAGAAACTGAAACTACACAAGTCCTTATCTAAAGTAAGCAGAGGTGTCTGCCGCATTACACCAGGGGAGATACAGTACAGGCTCTACAAAGACAAAATGGAGTGTAGATTTAACAAAATGGATTCTGCTCTCATTAAAGCAATACACAAATGGATGAGTAAAGAGTACAACTTGGCTATAATAAAAAAAAAAAAAAAAAAAAGATTTTTCTCCCCCTCAAAAATTAGAAAAAAAAAAGAAATATGTAAAAAGATTGTAAATGCTCCATCATTAAGAAGTACACAACCGTAATGACCCATGAAATGAACGCTATTAACAGATAGTAAAAGTCTATTAATATTTACTAACACAGACATTCTATTCATGACTATGGCTTCTCTCCTGTGTGAATTCTCTCATGTATAAAATGATGTGATTTCTGAGCAAACCATTTTCCACATTCTGGGCATAACAATGGCTTCTCTCCTGTGTGATTTCTCTCATGCGTAATAACATTTGATTTCTGAGCAAAACATTTCTGACATTCTGCACATGAATATGGCTTCACTCATGTATGAATTCTCTCATGTGTAATGAGATGTGATTTCTTAGCAAAACATTTCCCACATTCTGAACAGGAATACGACTTCTCTCCTGTATGAATTCTCTCATGTGTAATGAGATGTGATTGCTGAGAAAAACATTTCCCACATTCTGAACATGCATATGGCTTCTCTGTTGTGTGAATTCTCTCATGTGTAATGAGATGTGATTGCCGAGCAAAACATTTCCCACATTCTGAACATGAATATGACTTCTCTCCTGTGTGAATTCTCTCATGTCTAATGAGATGTGATTGCTGAGAAAAACATTTCCCACATTCTGAACATGAATATGGCTTCTCCCCTGTGTGAATTCTCTCATGTGTAATGAGATGTGATTGTTGAGAAAAACATTTCTCACATTCTGAACATGAATATGGCTTCTCTCCTGTGTGAATTATCTTATGTTTAAAAAGAACTGATTTCTCAGCAAAACATTTCCCACATTCTGAACATGAATATGGCTTCTCTCCTGTGTGAATTCTCTCATGTGTAATGAGATCTGTTTTGGTGGCAAAACATGTCTCACATTCTAAACATGAATATGGCTTCTCTCCTGTGTGATTTCTCTCATGTGTAATGAGATGTGATTTCTTAGCAAAACATTTCCCACATTCTGCACATGAATATGGCTTCACTCCCGTGTGAATTCTCTCATGTGTAATGAGATTTGATTTCTGAGCAAAACATTTCTCACATTCTGAACATGCATATGGCTTCTCTCCTTGGTGACTTTCACTTCCCTTAGCATTCTGTGTTGAACTCCTGGTACCGTCATCTGCCATAAACAAAATTGAAGGGTTAAGCTTTTAATAATATAACCTCAAACATACACATAGACACACATAAATCCATACAAATTTCAAAGTGTGTAGCAAAGTTCTACTTGAAAAAGCCTATGTGACAGAAAATACACAAAATGATATAATTTTAAAAACTGCACCATTAGAAGTGCTCAAAACGAAATTCAATAAAACGTATCTACAAAAGCATATCGAGGATACTTTAGCATTGCATTACTGCTGTAGAAAAATTAGAAAAAGGGATAAATACATAGGTAATGAGAAAAATGAGTAAAACATAGGCATTGCCTTACTGCTTTAGAGATATTTGGAAAGTGAGAGTCTTGGCTTATGTATTGGCTAATCCTTGTGAGCCCGATAATCTTGAAAAGCACCTGACCAAGCACTCTGCCCTATAGCCAGGATGTGTCCACCATCTTATTTTACCAGGAACCTATCTTCCCAGACATGCAGATTTTTAATCACACATAGAAAAATTTAAGGTTAGTTTTCCAATATAGCACACCTGGAAGAAAAAGACATGATTCCAACTTCCTAAAGTCATAATTTGATCTAAAGCTGCAAGCAGAAATTAAATACATGAACATGAGGTTCTTGGCTTAACATTCTGATCAGGCTCTATGAAGCCCCCTGCCTCGTCACGGCGAACCTCTGAGTGGGTCCTTATTCTATGCCTCAAAAGTGCAGCACCGTCCACCGCTACACCAACAGGGCAGGTGACCTGGTGCCTCACAACACCCATGCTGCAAGGCAGAGTCCCCATGACTCCAGGCCACACCGCCCCACCGACTCAAAACCACCACAACAATGGCCACCACACAACACCAGAACTCTGTGAAAGGAGCTGTACACTCACCTTCCAAAAGCTCCCAGTGTGTGAACTGATCAGAATGCAAAACCAAGAACCTCATGTTAAGGTATTTAATTTTTGCCTAGTGGCTTTAGATCAAGGTATTATTTTGGGATGTGCAAATGAGATTCATGTTTTTTTCTCCCAAGTGTGCTGTTAGGGTCCCAATATAATAAGATCACCTTGTCGAGGTTATCGGGCTCACATGGAATGGCCAATACATAAGCTAAGAATCTCTCTTTGCAAATATCTCTAAAGCAGTAATGCAATGCCTATCATTTTACTCATTTTTCATATTAGCTATGTATTTATCCCTTTTTTGTAATATTCCTACAGCAGTAATGGAATGCCAAAGTATACTTTAGATGCATCACAGGAATTAAAGCAATGTGGAAGAAAAAAATATGAAGAGTTTAATGTTTCCCACAAAAGTGTTGCTTTAACTACAAATTTTCATTTTTCCAAAAGTAAGATGAGAAAATGGACCATATAATTCTGTTGTGTGATTTCTCGAGTGTACGCCGATACCCCATATGTGGTGGAAAACTACTGTTTGGGTCCACGGCGGGGCTTGGAATGGAAAGAGCAACATTTGACTTTTGGAGAACAAAATTGGCTGAAATAGATAGCAGATGCCATGTCACATTTGTAAAACCCTTGATGTGCTTCAACAGTGGAAACCCCCAAGAAATCTCATTTTGGAAACTACACCACTGAAGGAATGTGTCGAGATCATAGGAGTATCCTTATAAAGGAGAAGAGGTCTTTACCAGACCCCCCAGCTATTATGGCGACACATCTGCACCTAACGATAACGTTGCTGGGGGTGTTGGATATGTCCAATGTTGTACCCGAAAGGCTGCGTGCTGCGATTGCTGCTATCAAAGACTGAAAAGTTAACAGCAGTGGGTGAAGTTTACCTCCACTGAATAAGTCAGACATCATCTGCTGGCAATAATGGAGACTCAGCTTCTGAGCCAATAAGAAGTAATAGGATGTAATATGTTACATATCGAGAAGGGGTTAAAGAAAACCTGGCAGCTACAAAAACACTATTTACCTGCAGATATAGTGGTAATCTGAGTACCTAGCATTTAAATGATATCTATCTCGTTTATTAGAACAGTGTGTGACGCTAGTCACTGCATGGACAAGCCGTGAGGCAGCATTATCAAATGTTCCGGAGTCAGATACAAAGGAAGCATGCCGTTAACTAAAGGGAAAGACAAAGGTTATGGTCTGAGGTCAGAATATCAGGAGGATAGCAGATCGGGGCAAATGGAAGGTCAGAGGAGGTCCAAGGTCTGGCAGCTATAGATCAGAGCACAGATAACCAAGGCCCCGTGTCATGTTGTGTTCAGGCCCACGTTCGTGGGGTGCCGCTGTGGCGTCAGACTCTGTTCACAGGCAA
Organism: Anomaloglossus baeobatrachus; assembly: GCF_048569485.1. Lineage (NCBI taxonomy): Eukaryota > Metazoa > Chordata > Amphibia > Anura > Aromobatidae > Anomaloglossus > Anomaloglossus baeobatrachus. Next base: position 125,406 of record NW_027441780.1, on the reverse strand, counting down.
CCTGATCTTAGTTGCTCAGCCTCAGCTGAGTCTTTTCCACTGCTTTCCAGTCCTGCAGGTGTTAATTCCTGTGGAGTGGTATGTGGCTCCTTGAGACTCAGAAGGCTAATTTCTATTCACCTGTCTTATCCCTATTTAAGGTTTGAGTCTGTTGCTGCAGATGATACCTCCAGCTTATGCTCCTGTGATTCCGGTCTTTCTGGTGATCCTATTCTTGGTGACGAGTATACTGCTGTTTGAGTGGTGTGGAAGTTTCCCCGTTGTACATTTACTTCCTTCCTTATACTTTATTCCCTCCAATACACGTACAGTGTCTCCTTTTTGTGTGCAGTGTGTATGAGTTTTTTTTTTTTTCCTGTGTCTGTGGTATTTGTAGGGTTTGCATCTCCACTCCAGCTGGGGGAGAGGGGTGTTAGATCAGGGTTTGGACAGGAGTTAGGGTTAAGCTGGCGGTCCAGACCTGGATACCATCAAGCCTACCTCTGGGATAAGGAACAGCACACGTACCCTAGTCTGCGGGCCATTTTTGCGGTCCCTGCTCCAGCTACCTTTGCACCTCCGTGATACCCTGTGTTTGGGACTCACTACTCAGCTAAGTAACTGATCATTTAGAACAGGGAACCCCTGAAGAAACCAAGGACCTCTCAGTTTCAGATTGAATTGAGCTGTTGCTCAACAATATAACAGCTTGGCGCGGCCCTCATTCCATAGGGAAGCAAAATTGTCACTCACTGCATCTAAGGCCGGAGTCACACTTGCGCGAGTCTCGTATCACATCACCCGGCATGGCCACACACTCTCGACAGGAGTGGATCGGCTGTTTGTATTTCTATGCAGCTGAGACACTCCTGTCCGGAGAGTGTGCGGCCATGCCAGGTGATGTGCTGCAAGACTCGCGTGAGTCTCTCGTAAGTGTGACTCTGGCCTAACACAGCGGTGAGATTGACACTGTAACTACAAGGAGAAAATGCAGGTACATTCTCCCAGCAGCTGCTCACTTCCAGTCACCAGCACAGTGGGAGAGGCTGAAACAGTCACCACTCACTACATAGTGAGTGCCCAGTAATCAACCATCTTGTTCCTTGGCTGACAGCCTGTGAGCGGTAAGTGTAAAGGGGACTTTACACGCTACGATATCGTTAGTTTTATCGTCGGGGTCACATTGTTTGTGACGCACATCCGGCGTCACTAACGATATCGTAGCGTGTAACAGTTATGTGCGACCTAAAACGATCGCAAAAGCAGCAAAAATCGTTTGCCGCGGAGAGGTCGTCCTAAAACAAAAAATCGTTTATCTCTCATTTGCGATGTTGTTCCTCGTTCCTGCGGCAACACACATCGCTGTGTGTGACACCGCAGGAGCGAGGAACATCTCCTTACCTGCCTCCACCGGCTATGCGGAAGGAAGGTTGGCGGAATGTTTATGTCCCGCTCATCTCCGCCCCTCCGCTTCTATTGGCCGCCTGCCGTTGCTGTGACGCCGCACGACCCACCCCCTTAGGAAGGAGGCGGGTCACTGGCCAGAGCGACGTCGCAGGGCAGGTAAGTGCGTTTGACTGGGGTAAGCGAGGTTGTGCGACACGGGCAGCGATATGCCAGCGTCGCTCAACCGACAGGGGCGGATACCATCGCTTGTGATCTCGCTAGCGAGATCGCAGCGTGTAAAGCGCCCTTTACTGTTTCCCACACTTCATAACTGTGTACGAGTGGCAGCAGGGAGAATGTAACTTCATTTTCTCCTTGCAGCTGGGAATGTGACTGTTCTCCTTGTTATTTAATGGTGACACTTCACTGAGGAGGGTTACCTGTGGAAAGGTCTCTACTCCGTTCATCACTCCGCACATCCATTTCTCCTTTTTCCATTGTGTCTGCAGCGTTCTGCATATCTTTTCCCTGAATTTCAAAGCTGTAAAATAAATAATGTAAAAGTCACGGACAGAAGGGAAAGTCATGTGGAAGGTTCTAGATGGACGCTTCTGCTACCAGAGCACCTGAGACCAATCTATGCATGGCCTCTACGCCTCCTATATCCCCCCGTGCGGCCCCAGAGTCAGTTCAGCAGGGATAGAAGCAGACGTGGCAGGGTCCACTTAGTGTGGTACATTATGACATTGGGATTTCCTTCATTGTTTTGTCTTCACAATTTGGACGCCCTAATGCTTATTTTTCCGTCATTTCAGAATTGTTTTGGTCAACAATGTTGTATTTTTGAAAGTCTTAGGCTATGTGCGCACGTAGCAGGTCACTGCAGAAATTTCTGCAGTGATTTGAACAGCACACATGCGCTTCAAATCGCTGCAGAAAGTCCGTAATGAGAAGAGAAAAAAAAGCCGATTTCATGGGCTCTGACTGAAGCCCCTCCCATAGACAGAGCGGGGGATGCATGCAGAGCGCACGAAAGAAGTGACATGTCACTTCTTAGAACGCGCGCTTCGGGCATCAGCCAAAGCGCTGCACTCTAATACGCCACGTGCGCACGGCTCCTGCATAATCTTCATAGATTATGCTGGGGACGCAGGACGCATGTAGTTACGCTGCGGTGCAGATCGCAGCGTAACTGCATGCAAATAATCAACGTGTGCACATAGCCTTATTAAGGAAAATTAGTTTTATTTAATTGTTTTTCTTTAAGAGGGTGGACAGAGGCATACATAGAAATCATAGGACCTCATAGCGGAAGTTCTAATTGGTACCCCCTCCCCAAAACATAAAAATGTAATTAATATTCAACTGGGTCATATAAGAACCTCTCACAACTTTACAGCCCTTACAAAGTAATTTTCCTCTTAAAGCCCAAAGATTTCCCTTTCACTGCCCCATAATGTATAATACAAGCACTGTATGATACCTCCACAGTGACGTCCTCCACACCAGGGCTGAGGCGTCGGTAAGACAAACGAGAAGTTTCCATCCACTCTATAAAAACACATCTGCAGGTTTTTCCCTCCGCTCTCTATACAGACACATCTGCAGGTTTTTCTCACTGACATCAAATCAGAATAAAGTGAAGAAATATATCCGGCACTCAAAATATACAAAATATTTTCAAATTTTTTTTGATTTTTTAAATCCATTGAATAAAGACCACAATGTGAGTCAATCAGTGACGTTTCGGTTCTTCCTTGGACCTTTATCAAACTCACACTATAAAGATACATAAGAAAAATACAAAGTGAATATTATGGGATATTGCAGCCGCTGGGGACGAGGCCATGATCCAATTGTGCCCATTTTCTGTTCTATAGATAAATCTTTTCTATGGATCTTTCCACAAGTAATATGTATGATGTTTGCTCTAATATTCATGCACCTTTCAGAGAATATTCACTTTGTATTTTTCTTATGGATCTTTATAGTGAGTTTAATAAAGGTCCAAGAAAGAACCGAAACGTCACTGATTGACGCACATTGTGGTCTTTATTCTCTGGAATTATAAACACTAGATGTGCCCCATCCTTCCTACAGCCCCCCCTAAAGTGCAGTCTCTCCCCTTGAGCCCGCAACGTGCAGCATCGCCCTGTGTAGCCCCTCAATATGCAGCATCGCCCAGTGTAAGCCCCCAATATGCAGCATCGTCCAGTGTAATCCCCCAATATGCAGCATCGCCCCCTGCCCTGTGTAGCCCCCCATATCCCCCTTCCTTATGGAAGCCTCCACAGCCCTGTGCTGCAGCTTCAGCCCCTTCCCTGTGATATATACACGAGCTGCAGCCCCCAGTAGTGACAGGAGACACTTTTATTTCTTACCCCAAAATCCAGTGTGACCTCAGCTCTATAACTAATGAGGAAAAGCTGAATCTTCCCCACCTCAGGGTCAGGATCCGTCCGCTCTGCACAGGGGAGATGCTAGAATGTACGGGCTCCTGACAGGTATGACGTCACTGGTCATGTGATGGGGCGTGGTCACAATGCAGCCTGATGTTTCCAGCCCGAACTTTCCAGACAGAAAAGCAATGTTAAGGGTATGTGCGCACGTTGCTTTTTACCTGCTTTTTTGCTGCTTTTTCTTCCGCGCTGTTTAATGCCAAAATTGATGTGTTCTTCTATTCAAGCAAAGTCTATGGGAATTTGGGTTTCTTGTTCACACTATGTTGTTCAAAATGCTGCCTTTTTGTGGCAGAACTTTGGTCAAAAACTCAGCTTTGCAGTGCAAAACCCAAATGGCAAAAACAATTGACATGTTGCTTCTTTGAAAAGCTGAGTTTTTGACCAAAGTTCTGCCACAAAAAGGCAGCATTTTGAACAACATAGTGTGAACAAGAAACCCAAATTCCCATAGACTTTGCTTGAATAGAAGAACACATCCATTTTGGCATTAAACAGCGCAGAAGAAAAAGCAGCAAAAAAGCAGCAAAAAAGCAGGTAAAAAGCAACGTGCGCACATACCCTTATTCTAAGTCCAGGGTGATTATAATAGAGGCGGGGTCTGGGGGTAACAGCTCCAGATGGGGGGTGCAGGGGGCGGAGCCTGCAGGATAATAGGGGACAGGAAAACAACGCCACGCCCATGACCTGACTGTAGCCCGTACATTCTAGGCTCAACCCCCTGCACAGGAGCCCGAGCACTGCTGCTTCCTGGTTAGCGTCTAGAGTGGAGTTGATTTTTTGAGGTACAGACGTCACCGGAAGGGGCGGGGCCTCCCCGGTGCGGTGCAGAGCTCTGAGGATTGTGTCTGTAGAATGGAGGTGATTTTTTGAGGACCTCATTATATCAACTCCGCACTAGACGGCTCTGTACTGAGGGGACTAGAATGGAGGTGATATTGTGAGGTGACTGCAGTCTCCAGTGTAGACGGCTCTGTACTGAGGGGACTAGAATGGAGGTGATATTGTGAGGTGACTGCAGTCTCCAGTGTAGACGGCTCTGTACTGAGGGGACTAGAATGGAGGTGATATTGTGAGGTGACTGCAGCCTCCAGTGTAGACGGCTCTGTACTGAGGGGACTAGAATGGAGGTGATATTGTGAGGTGACTGCAGCCTCCAGTGTAGACGGCTCTGTACTGAGGGGACTAGAATGGAGGTGATATTGTGAGGTGACTGCAGTCTCCAGTGTAGACGGCTCTGTACTGAGGGGACTAGAATGGAGGTGATATTGTGAGGTGACTGCAGCCTCCAGTGTAGACGGCTCTGTACTGAGGGGACTAGAATGGAGGTGATATTGTGAGGTGACTGCAGTCTCCAGTGTAGACGGCTCTGTACTGAGGGGACTAGAATGGAGGTGATAGTGTGAGGTGACTGCAGCCTCCAGTGTAGACGGCTCTGTACTGAGGGGACTAGAATGGAGGTGATATTGTGAGGTGACTGCAGCCTCCAGTGTAGACGGCTCTGTACTGAGGGGACTAGAATGGAGGTGATATTGTGAGGTGACTGCAGCCTCCAGTGTAGACGGCTCTGTACTGAGGGGACTAGAATAGAGGTGATATTGTGAGGTGACTGCAGCCTCCAGTGTAGACGGCTCTGTACTGAGGGGACTAGAATGGAGGTGATATTGTGAGGTGACTGCAGCCTCCAGTGTAGACGGCTCTGTACTGAGGGGACTAGAATGGAGGTGATATTGTGAGGTGACTGCAGCCTCCAGTGTAGACGGCTCTGTACTGAAGGGACTAGAATGGAGGTGATATTGTGAGGTGACTGCAGTCTCCAGTGTAGACGGCTCTGTACTGAGGGGACTAGAATGGAGGTGATATTGTGAGGTGACTGCAGCCTCCAGTGTAGACGGCTCTGTACTGAGGGGACTAGAATGGAGGTGATATTGTGAGGTGACTGCAGCCTCCAGTGTAGACGGCTCTGTACTGAGGGGACTAGAATGGAGGTGATAGTGTGAGGTGACTGCAGTCTCCAGTGTAGACGGCTCTGTACTGAGGGGACTAGAATGGAGGTGATATTGTGAGGTGACTGCAGCCTCCAGTGTAGACGGCTCTGTACTGAGGGGACTAGAATGGAGGTGATATTGTGAGGTGACTGCAGCCTCCAGTATAGACGGCTCTGTACTGAGGGGACTAAAATGGAGGTGATATTGTGAAGTGACTGCAGCCTCCAGTGTAGACGGCTCTGTACTGAGGGGACTAGAATGGAGGTGATATTGTGAGGTGACTGCAGCCTCCAGTGTAGACGGCTCTGTACTGAGGGGACTAGAATGGAGGTGATAGTGTGAGGTGACTGCAGTCTCCAGTGTAGACGGCTCTGTACTGAGGGGACTAGAATGGAGGTGATATTGTGAGGTGACTGCAGCCTCCAGTGTAGACGGCTCTGTACTGAGGGGACTAGAATGGAGGTGATATTGTGAGGTGACTGCAGCCTCCAGTATAGACTGCTCTGTACTGAGGGGACTAGAATGGAGGTGATATTGTGAGGTGACTGCAGCCTCCAGTGTAGACGGCTCTGTACTGAGGGGACTAGAATGGAGGTGATATTGTGAGGTGACTGCAGCCTCCAGTGTAGACGGCTCTGTACTGAAGGGACTAGAATGGAGGTGATATTGTGAGGTGACTGCAGTCTCCAGTGTAGACGGCTCTGTACTGAGGGGACTAGAATGGAGGTGATATTGTGAGGTGACTGCAGCCTCCAGTGTAGACGGCTCTGTACTGAGGGGACTAGAATGGAGGTGATATTGTGAGGTGACTGCAGCCTCCAGTGTAGACGGCTCTGTACTGAGGGGACTAGAATGGAGGTGATAGTGTGAGGTGACTGCAGTCTCCAGTGTAGACGGCTCTGTACTGAGGGGACTAGAATGGAGGTGATATTGTGAGGTGACTGCAGCCTCCAGTGTAGACGGCTCTGTACTGAGGGGACTAGAATGGAGGTGATATTGTGAGGTGACTGCAGCCTCCAGTATAGACGGCTCTGTACTGAGGGGACTAAAATGGAGGTGATATTGTGAAGTGACTGCAGCCTCCAGTGTAGACGGCTCTGTACTGAGGGGACTAGAATGGAGGTGATATTGTGAGGTGACTGCAGCCTCCAGTGTAGACGGCTCTGTACTGAGGGGACTAGAATGGAGGTGATAGTGTGAGGTGACTGCAGTCTCCAGTGTAGACGGCTCTGTACTGAGGGGACTAGAATGGAGGTGATATTGTGAGGTGACTGCAGCCTCCAGTGTAGACGGCTCTGTACTGAGGGGACTAGAATGGAGGTGATATTGTGAGGTGACTGCAGCCTCCAGTATAGACTGCTCTGTACTGAGGGGACTAGAATGGAGGTGATATTGTGAGGTGACTGCAGCCTCCAGTGTAGACGGCTCTGTACTGAGGGGACTAGAATGGAGGTGATATTGTGAGGTGACTGCAGTCTCCAGTGTAGACGGCTCTGTACTGAGGGGACTAGAATGGAGGTGATATTGTGAGGTGACTGCAGCCTCCAGTGTAGACGGCTCTGTACTGAGGGGACTAGAATGGAGGTGATATTGTGAGGTGACTGCAGCCTCCAGTGTAGACGGCTCTGTACTGAGGGGACTAGAATGGAGGTGATATTGTGAGGTGACTGCAGCCTCCAGTGTAGACGGCTCTGTACTGAGGGGACTAGAATGGAGGTGATATTGTGAGGTGACTGAAGCCTCCAGTGTAGACGGCTCTGTACTGAGGGGACTAGAATGGAGGTGATATTGTGAGGTGACTGCAGCCTCCAGTGTAGACGGCTCTGTACTGAGGGGACTAGAATGGAGGTGATATTGTGAGGTGACTGCAGTCTCCAGTGTAGACGGCTCTGTACTGAGGGGACTAGAATGGAGGTGATATTGTGAGGTGACTGCAGCCTCCAGTATAGACGGCTCTGTACTGAGGGGACTAGAATGGAGGTGATATTGTGAGGTGACTGCAGCCTCCAGTGTAGACGGCTCTGTACTGAGGGGACTAGAATGGAGGTGATATTGTGAGGTGACTGCAGTCTCCAGTGTAGACGGCTCTGTACTGAGAGGACTAGAATGGAGGTGATATTGTGAGGTGACTGCAGCCTCCAGTGTAGACGGCTCTGTACTGAGGGGACTAGAATGGAGGTGATACTGTGAGGTGACTGCAGCCTCCAGTGTAGACTGCTCTGTACTGAGGGGACTAGAATGGAGGTGATATTGTGAGGTGACTGCAGCCTCCAGTGTAGACGGCTCTGTACTGAGGGGACTAGAATGGAGGTGATATTGTGAGGTGACTGCAGCCTCCAGTGTAGACGGCTCTGTACTGAGGAGACTAGAATGGAGGTGATATTGTGAGGTGACTGCAGCCTCCAGTGTAGACGGCTCTGTACTGAGGGGACTAGAATGGAGGTGATATTGTGAGGTGACTGCAGCCTCCAGTGTAGACGGCTCTGTACTGAGGGGACTAGAATGGAGGTGATATTGTGAGGTGACTGCAGTCTCCAGTGTAGACGGCTCTGTACTGAGGGGACTAGAATGGAGGTGATATTGTGAAGTGACTGCAGCCTCCAGTGTAGACGGCTCTGTACTGAGGGGACTAGAATGGAGGTGATATTGTGAGGTGACTGCAGCCTCCAGTGTAGACGGCTCTGTACTGAGGGGACTAGAATGGAGGTGATAGTGTGAGGTGACTGCAGTCTCCAGTGTAGACGGCTCTGTACTGAGGGGACTAGAATGGAGGTGATATTGTGAGGTGACTGCAGCCTCCAGTGTAGACGGCTCTGTACTGAGGGGACTAGAATGGAGGTGATATTGTGAGGTGACTGCAGCCTCCAGTATAGACTGCTCTGTACTGAGGGGACTAGAATGGAGGTGATATTGTGAGGTGACTGCAGCCTCCAGTGTAGACGGCTCTGTACTGAGGGGACTAGAATGGAGGTGATATTGTGAGGTGACTGCAGTCTCCAGTGTAGACGGCTCTGTACTGAGGGGACTAGAATGGAGGTGATATTGTGAGGTGACTGCAGCCTCCAGTGTAGACGGCTCTGTACTGAGGGGACTAGAATGGAGGTGATATTGTGAGGTGACTGCAGTCTCCAGTGTAGACGGCTCTGTACTGAGGGGACTAGAATGGAGGTGATATTGTGAGGTGACTGCAGTCTCCAGTGTAGACGGCTCTGTACTGAGGGGACTAGAATGGAGGTGATATTGTGAGGTGACTGCAGCCTCCAGTGTAGACGGCTCTGTACTGAGGGGACTAGAATGGAGGTGATATTGTGAGGTGACTGCAGCCTCCAGTGTAGACGGCTCTGTACTGAGGGGACTAGAATGGAGGTGATATTGTGAGGTGACTGAAGCCTCCAGTGTAGACGGCTCTGTACTGAGGGGACTAGAATGGAGGTGATATTGTGAGGTGACTGCAGCCTCCAGTGTAGACGGCTCTGTACTGAGGGGACTAGAATGGAGGTGATATTGTGAGGTGACTGCAGTCTCCAGTGTAGACGGCTCTGTACTGAGGGGACTAGAATGGAGGTGATATTGTGAGGTGACTGCAGCCTCCAGTGTAGACGGCTCTGTACTGAGGGGACTAGAATGGAGGTGATATTGTGAGGTGACTGCAGTCTCCAGTGTAGACGGCTCTGTACTGAGGGGACTAGAATGGAGGTGATATTGTGAGGTGACTGCAGTCTCCAGTGTAGACTGCTCTGTACTGAGGGGACTAGAATGGAGGTGATATTGTGAGGTGACTGCAGCCTCCAGTGTAGACGGCTCTGTACTGAGGGGACTAGAATGGAGGTGATATTGTGAGGTGACTGCAGCCTCCAGTGTAGACGGCTCTGTACTGAGGGGACTAGAATGGAGGTGATATTGTGAGGTGACTGCAGCCTCCAGTGTAGACGGCTCTGTACTGAGGGGACTAGAATGGAGGTGATATTGTGAGGTGACTGCAGCCTCCAGTGTAGACGGCTCTGTACTGAGGGGACTAGAATGGAGGTGATATTGTGAGGTGACTGCAGTCTCCAGTGTAGACGGCTCTGTACTGAGGGGACTAGAATGGAGGTGATATTGTGAGGTGACTGCAGCCTCCAGTGTAGACGGCTCTGTACTGAGGGGACTAGAATGGAGGTGATATTGTGAGGTGACTGCAGTCTCCAGTGTAGACGGCTCTGTACTGAGGGGACTAGAATGGAGGTGATATTGTGAGGTGACTGCAGCCTCCAGTGTAGACGGCTCTGTACTGAGGGGACTAGAATGGAGGTGATATTGTGAGGTGACTGAAGCCTCCAGTGTAGACGGCTCTGTACTGAGGGGACTAGAATGGAGGTGATATTGTGAGGTGACTGCAGCCTCCAGTGTAGACGGCTCTGTACTGAGGGGACTAGAATGGAGGTGATATTGTGAGGTGACTGCAGTCTCCAGTGTAGACGGCTCTGTAGTGAGGGGACTAGAATGGAGGTGATATTGTGAGGTGACTGCAGTCTCCAGTGTAGACGGCTCTGTACTGAGGGGTCTAGAATGGAGGTGATATTGTGAGGTGACTGCAGTCTCCAGTGTAGACGGCTCTGTACTGAGGGGACTAGAATGGAGGTGATATTGTGAGGTGACTGCAGCCTCCAGTGTAGATGGCTCTGTACTGAGGGGACTAGAATGGAGGTGATATTGTGAGGTGACTGCAGCCTCCAGTGTAGACGGCTCTGTACTGAGGGGACTAGAATGGAGGTGATATTGTGAGGTGACTGCAGTCTCCAGTGTAGACGGCTCTGTACTGAGGGGACTAGAATGGAGGTGATATTGTGAGGTGACTGCAGTCTCCAGTGTAGACGGCTCTGTACTGAGGGGACTAGAATGGAGGTGATATTGTGAGGTGACTGCAGTCTCCAGTATAGACGGCTCTGTACTGAGGGGACTAGAATGGAGGTGATATTGTGAGGTGACTGCAGCCTCCAGTGTAGACGGCTCTGTACTGAGGGGACTAGAATAGAGGTGATATTGTGAGGTGACTGCAGCCTCCAGTGTAGACGGCTCTGTACTGAGGGGACTAGAATAGAGGTGATATTGTGAGGTGACTGCAGTCTCCAGTGTAGACGGCTCTGTACTGAGGGGACTAGAATGGAGGTGATATTGTGAGGTGACTGCAGCCTCCAGTGTAGACGGCTCTGTACTGAGGGGTCTAGAATGGAGGTGATATTGTGAGGTGACTGCAGCCTCCAGTGTAGACGGCTCTGTACTGAGGGGACTAGAATGGAGGTGATATTGTGAGGTGACTGCAGTCTCCAGTGTAGACGGCTCTGTACTGAGGGGACTAGAATGGAGGTGATATTGTGAGGTGACTGCAGCCTCCAGTGTAGACGGCTCTGTACTGAGGGGACTAGAATGGAGGTGATATTGTGAGGTGACTGCAGCCTCCAGTGTAGACGGCTCTGTACTGAGGGGTCTAGAATGGAGGTGATATTGTGAGGTGACTGCAGCCTCCAGTGTAGACGGCTCTGTACTGAGGGGACTAGAATGGAGGTGATATTGTGAGGTGACTGCAGCCTCCAGTGTAGACGGCTCTGTACTGAGGGGACTAGAATGGAGGTGATATTGTGAGGTGACTGCAGCCTCCAGTGTAGACGGCTCTGTACTGAGGGGACTAGAATGGAGGTGATATTGTGAGGTGACTGCAGTCTCCAGTGTAGACGGCTCTGTACTGAGGGGTCTAGAATGGAGGTGATATTGTGAGGTGACTGCAGCCTCCAGTGTAGACGGCTCTGTACTGAGGGGACTAGAATGGAGGTGATATTGTGAGGTGACTGCAGTCTCCAGTGTAGACGGCTCTGTACTGAGGGGACTAGAATGGAGGTGATATTGTGAGGTGACTGCAGCCTCCAGTGTAGACGGCTCTGTACTGAGGGGACTAGAATGGAGGTGATATTGTGAGGTGACTGCAGCCTCCAGTGTAGACGGCTCTGTACTGAGGGGACTAGAATGGAGGTGATATATTGAGGATCTCCCTCCATCAAAGCATCACCTCCAATCTAGACAGCGCCTCATAGACACCACTAGAGTGTTTATTCCAGGAGTCTCTCAGTTATGTATACACACATATGCAAACACACAAATATTGCAAAAAAAAGAACAAGAGCAAAATTGCTGAAAACAGTTCATAAATTTTTTTGTACAAAAATTTCAAAATGCAAGTGCAATACAATAAATCACATTTATGGTAATACAAAAATAGAGGAGAAATGGGGGGCAGGTAGTAACAGACAAAACAGTGGCCTGGTACGGACAACAGGAAAAGAGGGGTATTCCAAAATAGGATTGTAGGACCCTAAATTACTGGCATGTAAACATCCAATTGAATTGTTAAATAAACATATCCCTAATAGAGGTACATAGCCCTAAATCACTGGCATGTAAGCAGGTGGGGGTGTTACTGGAAAGTCAAATTCCGGCTTGGGAAGGCTGGGCAATGATGACCGTGAGAGGGAACAAACTTAACCCGAGTCTGCATTGGCCAGATACAGACAAACAGGGAAAGAATATTCCCAGACAAAAGGTGCAAATCCCAGATTTAGTGGCATATGATTGTAACTAATAGGCGTGGAAGGATCCCATGCAGAGAAACATATCCCAAATCACTGGCCAGTAAGCAAATCCCAAAGGGGAAAGTGAGAGGGGAAAGAAAGGGTTATGAACAATTCAAGAAAATTGGAGGCATAAAAAAGACAGAAAACAAGGCCTGTACAATAAAGGCCTGCCACAGTTAGTTCTGGTATATTATTATAGAGAGTACGAAAGGAGCGGACAACCCCATGATCATATAACATATATTACATGTAGAAGACACATTAAATGTATGGAGATGGGGCGCCCAGCAATAAGCAGTATCCAAAATCGCACCGTGGCAGGACTAGAGGTGATGGTTATGGCCTTGAATAAGGTACAGGCCAGTTCCAAAAAGCGGGTCAAAGATCCCAAAATAGAGAGGGAGGACTTAAAGGTTAAAACCCAAATGATGGGACACGAATTACCTGAGTCCGGTGGTATGAGGAGGCCCGACGTACGTTTCGCGGCTTAAAAGCACGTCGCTTGCCGCTTCGTCATGGGGGAAAGTGAAGAGTGGTGCACATGTCCGGTCTGTGCGACTCATAAATACTTCCGCGGTAATTACACCGCGAATAGGATTCAGAGTTCCGGAGTAAGTCGGCGCATGCGCGGGCCGGCCAGGAACGCCCCCCGTTTCGCAACCCCGGCAGTCAAGGAGTCAGGCGCACGCGCGGACTCCGTCGAGACACCGGAGCGCGGCCAGGGGACGCCAGGCAGGCGCGCATGTGCACAAGACTCCGAAAACAATGAATGGACAGGGAATGGACAGAGACGTATAACAGGTAAAGAGGGAATGTGTAAGTATCTGGAGATATTATAAATCAAGCAGAACAAAACGTACAGAAGTCATTATTCATAATGAAAGCGTATACCATTACAATTAACTTTAAACCAGATTAATAGACGGCAGTAAAAATCATCAATATACAAAACAAAAAGAAAATAATAATCGTAGAACAAGGAATCCCAGGATGAAAAATGGGTATAATAACGTCAATGAACATCAATAGATTTCAAGGTTGTCAAGTCCAATCCATTTCGGTAAGAGTCACAGGGGGACATGTAGCAACAATTGGTAAGAAACTAAAAACAAGAAGAAAAACATAAAAAAGTGAAACTAAAAACAGAAAATTAAAAACCACAACAACCAGGCACCTGTTATTGCAATGAAACACCAAAGACAAGCATTATTAAGTTATAGTACTCATAACAGAAGTGTAACAGTAGTATACATAAACCCAAGGTGTCATTGTCAAGGTATAATAGAACAGAGAAAAGCGCCCACAAAGACAAGGTAACTGAAAAAGGGGGGGCCTATAAAAATGAGGCAAAGCTCAAGGCTTCATTAAGACCCTTGGGAGCAACCGTGTCCAAAGCCACAATCCATTTTGTTTCTCTTTGGGAAAGCATCTTTTTGATGTTACCACCCCTAATGCCACTATGAACCACATCAATCCCCCGAACTCTCAAGGATCTTGGGTCGCAGTTGTGGAACTTTTTAAAGTGGCGAGGTAAGGTCTTAAGTAAAGAAAAATCGTTCACCGTCCTGGTCGCGCCAATGTCTCGCACATGCTCCCTCACACGTATCCGTAATTCCCTGGATGTGAGTCCTACATAAATAAGAGGACAATTACAAGTGGCATAATAAATGACATTAGTTGTGCTACAAGAAATCCGATGTCTAATCAGGTAAGTACGTTGGGAGTCGGAACTAGTGAAGGAGCATGAGCGAAAGACATTGGCGCAGGCAAGACAGTGCCCGCAAGTTATGCATCCCAAAGTGGGACCACTGGAACCAAAAGGATTGGGGCTTTTTGCGATGTAGTGGCTATGGAATAGTAAGTCACTCAAATTACTGGCTCTACGAGCTGTGACCAGAAGAGCAGGAGAAAGAGACCGAGAAAGGATAGGATCTGTTTGGAGAACAGACCAATGGCGGGCCAAAATATCCCGCATCTTATGCCACTCAGAATTGTAAGTAGAGATGAAGCAGGGATTTGGATCACCAAGAGGACGTTTCGATGGCTGATGGATAAGTGAGATTCTAGGGGTGTGTTTCGCCCTAAGGTAACCCTTTTTGATGCACCGACGGCTATATCCCCTCTCCTCAAAGCGTGTTTTAAGGTCATCAGCCTGTACTTCGAATTTGGCGTCCGATGAGCAGATACGCCTCATCCGTAGAAATTGTCCAGTCGGGATAGCTCTAATTGTAGACCCTGTATGTCCCGAGGAGGCGTGAAGGAGTGCATTGACTGAAGTGGTTTTACGAAAAACATCAGTCTGAACACGTTGGTTGCCATCAACTTCCAGAACAATATCCAGGAAATCTATACGACTCGAGCTATATTTATAAGTAAGTTTGATGTTGTATATATTAGAGTTTAGACACTGAATGAACGAGTCGAGCTGCTCCACCGTACCCTGCCAGAACATCAAAATATCATCGATATATCTAATCCAGCACTGCGCCTGGGCAGCGGCCTGCACACCCTCATCGCCAAAGACCTGTCTTTCCCAGAAACCCAGGAACAGGTTGGCGTACGAAGGCGCACAGGCCGCGCCCATCGCAGTGCCGCGCTTCTGAAGATAGAAGGAGTTTTTGAAAGTAAAGTAATTGTGTGACAGGGCAAAGTTTAGCAGCTCGACTACTAGCTCATTCAGCTCTGGATCCTGACCGAACATTTCAAGGAAGAAGCGGGCTGCCCGGACGCCATCTTCGTGTCGTATACAGGTATACAATGATTCCACGTCCATTGTGACAAAAAATAAGTCAGGCTCCATTGAGATGCCGTGAACCCTCATGAGCACGTCCGTCGTGTCTTTAGCATAAGATGGCAGTGATTCCACTGATGGTCTCAAATAAAAATCAATGAATCTACAAACTGGTTCACAAAAGCCATCAATGCCAGACACGATCGGACGGCCAGGAGGGTTAGCGGCATCCTTATGGATCTTGGGGAGGAGATATAGCGTCGGGGCCCTAGGGAACCTGACCATCAAACCATCGAACATTTTCTTGGATATAATTCCCAAATCATGGGCTTTAGAAAGAATTTGTTGGAGATTAAGGGAGAAGGAGGTGGTGGGATCAAAGTCCAATTTTTGGTACGTCTCTTTGTCTTTAAGTTGTTTAAATACTTCTCTCTCATACTGTACCATGGGCCAGATCACAATGTTGCCCCCCTTGTCAGCTGCTTTAAAAACGACGTCATCAAATGACTGGAGTTCAACAAGGGCGTCTCTCTGTTTCCTCGTGAGATTATCAAAATGTCGCCGGGTAGAGATTGCCCTGAAATCCTCCATAACGAGTTTCGTAAAAATTTCAACGGCCGGGCAGACTGACAGGGGGGGGAACCTTGATGACCTGGAATGGAGAAAAGTGGGAGACGTACCTGCGTCAATAGTTTGTTCCATCAATAACTCTTCAAGAGCAACAAGAGCTTCCCGTTCAAGATCAGTCATGGTGTCCAGACCAACGTATCTTTTATTGTGAAGTTTCTTTAGGACAAGTTTCCTCGAAAAGAGGTACAGGTCCTTTAGGGCTGTGAAATAATGGAAAGAATTGGTGGGGGAAAAGGACAGACCCAGGGACAAGACCTCGATCTGCGTCTGCGTGAGAAGATGATTAGATAGGTTAATTACCTGGAGTTTGTTTTTCGATTTGCCATCCTGAGACTTGCTAGGGCCAGGTTTGGAAGGTCCGGGTTTCTTAGGGCCACTCCTGGTAGTAATACCCCTGGACTCATCTTTATTATATGAACTCTCGGATTTGACAGATCGGGTATCGTCCATGGAGCTGCCCTCGTTTTTTAACGAGGAGATGGATCTTGAATCACAAAAATGTGAGAAGGAGGTGGTGGAGTACAAGTCCAAAAAGTTCCAAAGAGATCTGGCTGACCAAGCTAATAATCGAGTCTACAGATGGAAATCCAGTGCCGCAAGAGCACGATCTCAGTCCCGTAGGGGTTTTTATTCCCGGTCCAGATCAACTTCTTTGAGGTCGGGCAGCTCCATGGACGATACCCGATCTGTCACATCCGAGAGTTCATATAATAAAGATGTACAGTAGAGGAAGCTCTGCTCACTAGTGTATAGGTGCTCAGGGGTAAAAAATAGTAGAATTAGAGGATAACTCCGGCACACTAAATCTCCCAATAAGAGTAAAAAGTCACACTGGATAATAATGCAAAATAATTCTTTATTAGTCCTTTTTGAAAAAGTTGCATATATGGTTTGTGTCCAAATCAAATACAAGTGACGTTTCGGCCTGAGCCTTCATCAGATTGGACTTGTCTAAATATAATGAAAAAATAACAATAATCAATATCACACAAGGAGTGAAAGGACTGTAACATACAATGTATTGGTACAGTTGGGATGCAACAATGGTACAAATTTAGAACAAACAATGCTGATACCATAATACAGGATAAGGTAAATACGGTGTTATCATGTATAGAGGGTCAGAGTAAGCTGATGAATAATGATTTAACATTAATGAAAACTAAAGTGCAAAGGTGAAACTACACTATATTAGGCAGAGCTGATGGGTAGACCGACCATGGAAAGAAGAAAGAAAGGAGAAAAAGGGAAAGAAAAGAAAGAAAAGGTATAAAAGGAAGAAAAAGAAAAAAAAGAAGAGAAAAGAAAAAGAAGGAGAAAACAGCGGCTATGAAAAATGAGTAGGTGGTGTGTATGACTCACCAGATATATATATATAGTAGCAATAAATGCGTCAATCAAGAAAGCTGAGTAGTGCAAAACAGCTTATTCTGTAGGATACATTGCTATGAGAAAGAACATATATGTTAAGCAAGGAACCACAGGGACCAAGTAAAAACTGATAATCATAAGTCCGTGTCAGATAACATAGAATACCTGTTGCAGGATGGCCTACTAAGGTAATTTGGTACTGTCGGTTACTGGTCAAGTGCTAAAAATGTCACAGCCTAGGAGTACTGGGAAAGAGCGTCTATAGTGAATCACGCTAAAATGAAAAAACAAATGATAATTGTCACTTAAACCCTCATAAAGTAGAACTCTGTCAATAGGCATAATGTATGTACTAACATAGTGTACCTGAGTCGTATCCTTGCTAGGTATAGCACTGTCACACGTGCTGTATAAGGGTTACTAGGACGTTCTCTACAGTACGTACCTATGGGTAGTGTGCTGTGGAATACAAATGATACTATAAGCTGTGCAGACTAAGTAATAAATAACAAGTAATAGAAGCAATATTACCTATCTAGACGGCAAAGGTGAAACAGCTGGTAACATGGCTAAACAATGCAAAACAGCTTATTCCGTTATGTATATCGCTTAGGGGCAAACATATAAGTAAAGTAAGGGACCACCAGGACCAGGTGAATAACTGAGAGACATGTAGCAGTGTACAGATAAAATAGAATACCTGTTGCTAGATGATCTGTAAAGATAATATTGCAGTGGCAACGCTGATCAGGTGCTGTAAGGTCACAGCCTAGGAGTACTGGGGAGGATGAATAGGAAGC
Source organism: Anomaloglossus baeobatrachus (assembly GCF_048569485.1). Lineage (NCBI taxonomy): Eukaryota > Metazoa > Chordata > Amphibia > Anura > Aromobatidae > Anomaloglossus > Anomaloglossus baeobatrachus. The sequence goes on along the minus strand of NW_027441780.1, from coordinate 107,457 downwards.
GTCTAGTGTGGATCACGCTATAATGAAAATAATTATGTTAACAGTTACTCAAACCATCACAGAGTAAATTTCTGCATATAGGCATAGTATACATGCTGCCATGGTGTACCTGTGAAGCCGCCTTGCTGGTATGACACTGTCACTTGTGCTGTGAAAAATTGCTAGGGACGTGTTCCAAAGTATGCGCTATAAGTAATGCGCTGTGGAATACGGGTAGTCATATAAACTGTGCAGACTAGGAAATATGAAACAGGTATTAGGAGCAACATTACCTATGTAGATGGCCAGGGTGTATACAGCCGTTAGTACCGGAGGGATTTACAGGCCAGGGTCCTAATATGTTGAGAGGAAGAAAGAGAAGTGGATAATTAAAGCCAAAAGGTAGAGAAGGGACAGAGGGTCGGTTGCCATTACTCACCTCGCCGCTGTGGACGTGCGTTCAGTGCTCGCGTACTCCTGTGAGCTCTGTCCAGCGTGCGAGGGTTCTTGTAGGAAGTGTAGGTGGGGTTATCAGATCACTTCCTGCGTGTGGAACGCAGGAAGTAAGGAGGTGGAACGCACGCCGCGCATGCGCAGTGTGCGTCGCACCTCCAGGAGTATATCTGGGCGTGACTAGATTAGCGTCCACATGTTATGAATAGGCCAATGCGAAGTGAGGAAGGTATCCACTATATCAGTGCAGGGGAAGTCAGGAGGAGCCGCTGCCTGGTTTTCAAGTGCCATATACGTTTTTTATAAGTAGTAGTGCAGTTATTCTTAGTGGTGTTGGTGAGTGCACTATTTCAGTGGTGATTAACGTTTCTGTAAAGAGAAAGAGTCACATTAGTATATAGGATTATATCAGGAAAGTTCAATAGTAATCATATTACTGAAAATAGCATATGTAGCCAAACGAAGAGATAAACATATACATCAATATGATTATTATAATAATCCAACTTGGTGCTAGTTAGTAAGAAGTGTGCATTTATGAATACCATCATCTGGACATACAAGAGGAAATAATTATAAGTGTCGCAATATAAAGTAACGCCCTATTTATCAAGACCAGCTAATAAAACTAAGAAAAACTGGGATTAAGGGAAAACTAATAGCAACCTAAAATGATGTCTCATATTTACGGTTAAGACCGTGGGGTTCAAGTGTGCCTAAGGTATGTATCCACCAGGCTTCCCTGTCAAGTAACCTTTTTACCCTATTTCCACCCCTCCGTATGCTTTCAACCTGGTCAATTACCTGAAACTTAAGTTGTGAAATTTGATGTCCAGCATTGCGGAAGTGATGGGGTATGGGCAGCAAGGTGTTGCCACATCTGATGTCTGACTTGTGTCGACTTATGCGGTCTCGGACATGCTGGGTGGTTTCCCCAACATATCCGAGACCGCACGGACACTTAATGTAGTACACCACAAAGGTACTATTACAAGTATAAAAACCTTGTATCTGAAATTTCCTACCCGTCCTACCATGCGTGAAAGTATTGCCCCTAGTAACATTGGCACATTGCGCACAGCCCAAACAGGGGAAGGTGCCCCTCTGCTGGGTATCAAGGAACGTCTGGCGTGGAACAGTTTTCTCAGAACCTATGTCAGCCCGTACCAGTTTATTCCTAAGATTTGGTGATCTCTTATGGCAGAAGAGAGGTAAACTCTGGAAGGCATCAATTTTCGGATACGCTGTTTTGAGGAGAGGCCAATGTTGACAAATAATCTTTCTAACCATGGGTTGGAAGGGGTGATAAGTCGTGACACATGCCACCTGGTCCTTGCCTGTGGTGTCACGTCAAATGGTGGAGGATTTCGTGACAGCTAGGTGTTGTGGATAACCCCTCTGTATAAATTTCTGGCTCATCTCTTCGTGGCGTAATGCCCTTGTTTCCGTTTTGCTAACAAGCCTGTCTACACGGGTATGCTGTGATATAGGTAGGGCTCTTTTAACATGTCTCGGATGGTTACTGGTATAGTAGAGGAGGCTGTTCCTATCTGTAGGTTTAACAAATATGTCAGTTGGAAGAAGGCCGCCATCCTCTCTTATAACTAGACAATCAAGGTAGTTAATCAGATGTTGATCCTGGTGGAGGGTGAAGGTAAGTCCCGGCATAAACCCATTAAGGTCAGAAAAGAATCCGAAGAGGACATCGAGCTCACCATCCCATACCAAGAAAATATCGTCAATATATCTTCGCCAAAGTAAGGCGTGTTTATTGATTAATGGATTGGGATGGATGAACTGGTCCTCGAAGGAGGCCATGAAGATGTTAGTGTAAGGGGGCGCCATGTTAGACCCCATAGCGGTCCCCCTACGCTGCATGTAGAACTGGTCCTGGAATAGGAAGTGATTTTTCTCAAGTACAACCTTTAGAAGATCAAGGCAAAATTCTTGGTTATTAATTGGTAGAGTTGTGAATTCGTTGAGGAACCAGTGTACCGCTTTAATACCCTCATCATGTGAGATGCTGGTATACAAGCTGTTCACATCGAGTGTTACAAGGTATGCATTGTGCGGAATATGGTGGAGGTCTCTAACTATATCAAGAAAATGGGAAGAATCCTTCACGTACGATGGTATGAGAGGTATGAAGGGTGAGAGTATTTTGTCTATAGTCTTGGCCAGGGGAGAAAGTACTGAATCTGTAGACGCTACTATGGGTCTACCTGGAGGGCGAGTGAGGTTCTTATGAATCTTGGGCAACGTATAAAAGACAGGAATGGTAGGAAATTTCAGATACAAGGTTTTTATACTTGTGATAGTACCTTTGTGGTGTACTACATTAAGTGTCCGTGCGGTCTCGGATATGTTGGGGAAACCACCCAGCATGTCCGAGACCGCATAAGTCGACACAAGTCAGACATCAGATGTGGCAACACCTTGCTGCCCATACCCCATCACTTCCGCAATGCTGGACATCAAATTTCACAACTTAAGTTTCAGGTAATTGACCAGGTTGAAAGCATACGGAGGGGTGGAAATAGGGTAAAAAGGTTACTTGACAGGGAAGCCTGGTGGATACATACCTTAGGCACACTTGAACCCCACGGTCTTAACCGTAAATATGAGACATCATTTTAGGTTGCTATTAGTTTTCCCTTAATCCCAGTTTTTCTTAGTTTTATTAGCTGGTCTTGATAAATAGGGCGTTACTTTATATTGCGACACTTATAATTATTTCCTCTTGTATGTCCAGATGATGGTATTCATAAATGCATACTTCTTACTAACTAGCACCAAGTTGGATTATTCTAATAATCATATTGATGTATATGTTTATCTCTTTGTTTGGTTACATATGCTATTTTCAGTAATATGATTACTATTGAACTTTCCTGATATAATCTTGTATACTAATGTGACTCTTTCTCTTTACAGAAACGTTAATCACCACTGAAATAGTGCACTCACCAACACCACTAAGAATAACTGCACTACTACTTATAAAAAACGTATATGGCACTTGAAAACCAGGCAGCGGCTCCTCTTATGGCACATTTTATAAAAATATTTTAGTGTAGGACTGCCTCAAATGAGATTTGCCGTGACGTGGCGAGGCAGCTCAAGAAATTGCAATTTTTTGCCAAAAATCTCAAAATTTTTATAAGTACAGTTTGGAATGTTTAGTGCTGAAGTGCACATTTGGTGCTGGCTTTTTGTTTTTTCTTCATTGAATTGGTCGGTAGTTGACCTCCACCTTGCTATGCATCCCAATTTGGGATGTATTCCATCTGTCTAGATTTTGGCGGTTGGTGACTGTTCACATTAAGTCATCAGGCTTTGTCCACAGGCTATTTACCTCATCATTTAGTTATGAGCTGGTGGGAAGAGGTATATATCTATTGTGACAGCAATCCATTTGTGGGATGTGTGGTTTGGTACGGGAGATTCATCGATGATGTCATCATGGTATGGGCGGGCGGTGGGTCTCTCGTATCTGACCTCACTATGTACATAAACAATAATCCTTTCAATCTAAAATTTAAGGTGGATTTTCAACAACACACTGTGAATTTTTTGGACTTACGAATGACGGGTCTTAACACTGGGTTAATAGAAACATGCACCCATAGAAAACAAGTATCAGGAAATACAATTTTGCATGCAGCAAGTCACCATCCCACACATACCATCAAGGCCATACCAGTAGGAGAAATACAACGAGCGCATAGAAATTGCAACTCTCAGAAAAACCTCCAAACTGAAGTAGATACCATTAGTATAAGACTCAAAAAAAGAGGTTACAAAGAATGGATGTTAAATAGAGCACAAAAGGTTGTAAAATCAAAAATTAATTCTACGAAAACCACCACTCAGACCATGACTAAAAAACAACCAATTGCTAATTCAGCCATCACTTTAGCCTTACGATATAGTAATCAGTTTGCGGACATACAAAAGATTTTTTTCCGCAATCTAACTATATTAAAAACAGACACAACCTTGAAAAAAATTCTCAATAATAATTGTAGAGTAGTTGCCAAAAAAGCAATGTCACTGGGGGATAAGTTATCTCCAAGTGACATCAAAAATAAAAATAAACAATCGAATCTTCTAGGCACCAACTGGCTGTCTTTAAAGGGTTTTTACCATTGTGCGAGAAAACAGTGTAAAATGTGCCCATTGACTCCTAAAAAGATCACATCTTTTGAAAACAGTAATGCTAGCAGTAGCTATGCGATAAAAACTTTTATAAATTGTAGAAGTTCATATATAGTGTATTTGGCAGAATGCATAACTTGCAAACTAAAATATATTGGAAGTACAAAACGAGAACTGCACACACGCATAAAAGAACATATATATGATGTAATACATAAAAAAACCTCTGGGGGCACATCTCAGTTATCAAAACATTTTATTAACAAACATCAAGGCACATTGGATACTTTGCGGGTGTATGGAATAGAAAAAATACAAAAGTCGCATAGAGGGGGTAACATGGAAAAACTTTTGCGTAAGAGAGAGGCCTGGTGGATATTCAAATTAAAAAACACCTTCCCTTGTGGTTTGAATCTCCGCAGGGATCTCATGATTTTCTATTAGGTGATAAAAACTAAAGCCTTGTCCTGCACTGCTTTTTGTGGGTGGGAAAAACAATCTTGTGCCCAATAAATCCATTGCCATATTGTTATAACATTGGTATATTGGCTTCAAAAATTAAAGGGGGAAACAAATATACATCAATGATTATGTTATAATTCAAGAACCCACAGCCAAAGTTGTAACGTGCGTTTTTAATTTACACCACTTGTGATTTATGTGGCTATAGGCGTCACACTTATTTAGTTGTTGTGGGGGAAAAAAAGGAGAAAAAGAGAGGGAGAAAGGGAAAGGGAAGGGAAAAGGGAAAAAAAAAGAAAAAAAATTTTTATTTTTTGTTTCCCTCATTGTTGGAGATACTTGGCTCCCTCTGTGTGGTTGCAACAAATGCTAACTGCAGGGTGTGTTTTAGCCTCTTTGGAACAATTGTTGTAGTTTAACCCTTAATGTTAAAGCTGAGAGTCAGCTCATTACATTTTTGGCTGTGGTATTTCTTTTCAAGCATACAAATTTACTAAAGTATGTTTCACATACATCAATTGATAAATTTTTCCTGAGTAGGATGAAACTTATATAACAGATATCAAACCTTCTAGTTTAAACCTAACAGCCCCCACACAATATAAATCGAGCACTAATATAGAAGGGCAGTGTGCATATATACATAGCCAAAACTCTTACTTGTGGTTTTAATTCACACCAAATTTATACCATCTGCGACTTGTGCGGTTATATTGTGTTGCACTCAATATGGCGCTTTGTGTTCTACCATAATATAGAATAACAATGTGTTTCTTTCATCGAAGCATAGTTTAAATAACAATTTAACCAAAAAAACAAAAAAAGTTTTTTCAAAAAAAAAATTTATTTTTTTTTCTTTTTTTTTCACAAATGCTAACTACAGGGTGTGTTTTAGCCCCTTGGAACAATTGTTGCAGTTTAACCCCTAACGTTAAAGCTGAAGGTCAGCTCATTATATATTTGGCTGTGGTATTTTTCTTTTCAAGCATATAAATTTATTAAAGCATGTTTCATAGACATCAATTGATAAAAAGAAAAAAAAGGGAAAAAAAAGGAATTTTTTCCTGAGTAGGATGAAACTTATATAACACAGATATTAAATCTTCTAGTTCAAACTTAACAGCCCCCACACAATATAAATCAAGCACTAATATAGAAGCAGTGTGCATGCATACATAGCCAAAACTCCTAGTTGCGTTTTTAATTCACACCAAATTTACACCATCTGCGACTTGTGCGGTTATTTTGCGTTACATTCAACATGGCGCTTTGTGTTCTACCATAATATAGAACAACCATGTGTTTTTTGCATTGAAGCATAGTTTAAATAATGATTTAACCAAAAAAATAAAAAAAGTTTTTGAAAAGAAAACATTTTTTTTTTTTTTTGTAATTAAAACAAACTTTTGACAATAAAAAATGAGGCTTCCTTCAAAGTATATAAATCTATTTGAGTTCATATATAAGCATTTAGGTACTCCGAAGTGCAGGAAGATCCACATAATATAGATATTAAACTTCCATGTCGGAACTTAAAAGCTATTACATAGTATGACAACTGAGCACATATATAGAAGGGCAATATGTGTGCATATACATGGGGATATACATGAGTAAATATGTTTGTAAAAAAAATTCCGGTGTGCGCCATTTGTTGAGTGCAGATTTATGTATTTAAATATGATATATTGGCACATATGTATGTGCATTAAACTTGAAGGTGTTATATCTGCACACACTGAATGGCGCACTGCAACTGGTTTGGTTATAAACGTATATATCTTCAAATCCAGAAAACCTTTGAAAAATGTGTACTTTATTGTATTGTATCATTGTTTTTTAATTGTATATGTATGTAATGTTTTTCATGGTAAAACCTATTTCGTGCATGTAAGGTGCTGAAGTAATTTAAACATCTGTTACATTGATTAGCATTTGCATATAAGCTTTGCAGCACCATCTATCCAGTATCATGATTAAGGGTGAGTGCTTTCACCTGAAACGCGTTGTGCTGGTCATGTCATTCTTTGTGTCTGCATGATAAAATAAAGACGTGATTTTTTTGCCTGAAGAGCTGGACATCCTCATCTTTTGCACTATTTACTTCATGCAGCATTTGCTTGGACCTGTCCCGCCCACAGCCATGACTCAGTCATGGGTACGGGATTGAAATAGACCAGGTGAGTGCTGCTAAGAGCAGTTCTACTATTCATATGTGAGGCCGTATGGCACATTTTATAAAAATATTTTAGTGTAGGACTGCCTCAAATGAGATTAGCCGTGACGTGGCGAGGCAGCTCAAGAAATTGCAATTTTTTGCCAAAAATCTCAAAATTTTTATAATAAGTACAGTTTGGAATGTTTAGTGCTGAAGTGCACATTTAGTGCTGGCTTTTTGTTTTTTATTCTATTTTATCTGTACACTGCTACATGTCTCTCAGTTATTCAACTGGTCCTGGTGGTCCCTTACTTTACTTATATGTTTGCCCCTAAGCGATATGCATAACGGAATAAGCTGTTTTGCATTGTTTAGCCATGTTACCAGCTGTTTCACCTTTGCCGTCTAGATAGGTAATATTGCTTCTATTACTTGTTATTTATTACTTAGTCTGCACAGCTTATAGTATCATTTGTATTCCACAGCACACTACCCATAGGTACGTACTGTAGAGAACGTCCTAGTAACCCTTATACAGCACGTGTGACAGTGCTATACCTAGCAAGGATACGACTCAGGTACACTATGTTAGTACATACATTATGCCTATTGACAGAGTTCTACTTTATGAGGGTTTAAGTGACAATTATCATTTGTTTTTTCATTTTAGCGTGATTCACTATAGACGCTCTTTCCCAGTACTCCTAGGCTGTGACATTTTTAGCACTTGACCAGTAACCGACAGTACCAAATTACCTTAGTAGGCCATCCTGCAACAGGTATTCTATGTTATCTGACACGGACTTATGATTATCAGTTTTTACTTGGTCCCTGTGGTTCCTTGCTTAACATATATGTTCTTTCTCATAGCAATGTATCCTACAGAATAAGCTGTTTTGCACTACTCCGCTTTCTTGATTGACGCATTTATTGCTACTATATATATATCTGGTGAGTCATACACACCACCTACTCATTTTTCATAGCCGCTGTTTTCTCCTTTTTCTTTTCTCTTCTTTTTTTCTTTTTCTTCCTTTTATACCTTTTCTTTCTTTTCTTTCCCTTTTTCTCCTTTCTTTCTTCTTTCCATGGTCGGTCTACCCATCAGCTCTGCCTAATATAGTGTAGTTTCACCTTTGCACTTTAGTTTTCATTAATGTTAAATCATTATTCATCAGCTTACTCTGACCCTCTATACATGATAACACCGTATTTACCTTATCCTGTATTATGGTATCAGCATTGTTTGTTCTAAATTTGTACCATTGTTGCATCCCAACTGTACCAATACATTGTATGTTACAGTCCTTTCACTCCTTGTGTGATATTGATTATTGTTATTTTTTCATTATATTTAGACAAGTCCAATCTGACGAAGGCTCAGGCCGAAACGTCACTTGTATTTGATTTGGACACAAACCATATATGCAACTTTTTCAAAAAGGACTAATAAAGAATTATTTTTCATTATTATCCAGTGTGACTTTTTACTCTTATTGGGAGATTTAGTGTGCCGGGGTTATCCTCTAATTCATATAATAAAGATGAGTCCAGGGGTATTACTACCAGGAGTGGCCCTAAGAAACCCGGACCTTCCAAACCTGGCCCTAGCAAGTCTCAGGATGGCAAATCGAAAAACAAACTCCAGGTAATTAACCTATCTAATCATCTTCTCACGGAGACGCAGATCGAGGTCTTGTCCCTGGGTCTGTCCTTTTCCCCCACCAATTCTTTCCATTATTTCACAGCCCTAAAGGACCTGTACCTCTTGTCGAGGAAACTTGTCCTAAAGAAACTTCACAATAAAAGATACGTTGGTCTGGACACCATGACTGATCTTGAACGGGAAGCTCTTGTTGCTCTTGAAGAGTTATTGATGGAAAAACTATTGACGCAGGTACGTCTCCCACTTTTCTCCATTCCAGGTCATCAAGGTTCCCCCCCCCTGTCAGTCTGCCCAGCCGTTGAAATTTTTACGAAACTCGTTATGGAGGATTTCAGGGCAATCTCTACCCGGCAACATTTTGATAATCTCACAAGGAAACAGAGAGAAGCCCTTGTTGAAATCCAGTCATTTGACGACGTCGTTTTTAAAGCAGCTGACAAGGGGGGTAACATTGTGATCTGGCCCATGGTACAGTATGAGAGAGAAGTATTTAAACAACTTAAAGACAAAGAGACGTACCAAAAATTGGACTTTGATCCCACCACCTCCTTCTCCCTTAATCTCCAACAAATTCTTTCTAAAGCCCATGATTTGGGAATTATATCCAAGAAAATGTTCGATGGTTTGATGGTCAGGTTCCCTAGGGCCCCGACGCTATATCTCCTCCCCAAGATCCATAAGGATGCCGCTAACCCTCCTGGCTGTCCGATCGTGTCTGGCATTGATGGCTTTTGTGAACCAGTTTGTAGATTCATTGATTTTTATTTGAGATCATCAGTGGAATCACTGCCATCTTATGCTAAAGACACGACGGACGTGCTCATGAGGGTTGACGGCATCTCAATGGAGCCTGACTTATTTTTGTCACAATGGACGTGGAATCATTGTATACCTGTATACGACACGAAGATGGCGTCTGGGCAGCCCGCTTCTTCCTTGAAATGTCCGGTCGGGATCCAGTGCTGAATGAGCTAGTAGTCGAGCTGCTAAACTTTGCCCTGTCACACAATTACTTTACTTTCAAAAACTCCTTCTATCTTCAGAAGCGTGGCAATGCGATGGGCGCCTTCGTATGCCAACCTGTTCCTGGGTTTCTGGGAAAGACAGGTCTTTGGCGACGAGGGTGTGCAGGCCGCTGCCCAGGCGCAGTGCTGGATTAGATATATCGATGATATTTTGATGTTCTGGCAGGGTACGGTGGAGCAGCTCGACTCGTTCATTCAGTGTCTAAACTCTAATATATACAACATCAAACTTACTTATAAATATAGCTCGAGTCGTATAGATTTCCTGGATATTGTTCTGGAAGTTTATGGCAACCAACGTGTTCAGACTGATGTTTTTCGTAAATCCACTTCAGTCAATGCACTCCTTCACGTCTCCTCGGGACATACAGGGTCTACGATTAGCGCTATCCCGACTGGACAATTTCTACGGATGAGGCGTATCTGCTCATCGGACGCCAAATTCGAAGTACAGGCTGATGACCTTAAAACACGCTTTGAGGAGAGGGGATATAGCCGTCGGTGCATCAAAAAGGGTTACCTTAGGGCGAAACACACCCCTAGAATCTCACTTATCCATCAGCCATCGAAACGTCCTCTTGGTTATCCAAATCCCCGCTTCATCTCTACTTACAATTCTGAGTGGCATAAGATGCGGGATATTTTGGCCCGCCATTGGTCTGTTCTCCAAACAGATCCTGTCCTTTCTCGGTCTCTTTCTCGTGCTCCTCTGGTCACGGCTCGTAGAGCCCGTAATTTGAGTGACTTACTAGTCCATAGCCACTACATCGCAAAAAGCCCCAATCCTTTTGGTTCCAGTGGTCCCACTTTGGGATGCATACCTTGCGGGCACTGTCTTGCCTGCGCCAATGTCTTTCGCGCATGCTCCTTCACTAGTTCCGACTCCCAACGTACTTACCTGATCAGACATCGGATTTCTTGTAGCACAACTGTCATTTATTATGCCACTTGTAATTGTCCTCTTATTTATGTAGGACTCACATCCAGGGAATTACGGATACGTGTGAGGGAGCATGTGAGAGACATTGGCGCGGCCAGGACGGTGAACGATTTTTCTTTACTTAAGACCTTACCTCGCCACTTTAAAAAGTTCCACAACTGCGACCCAAGATCCTTGAGAGTTCGGGGGATTGATGTGGTTCATAGTGGCATTAGGGGTGGTAACATCAAAAAGATGCTTTCCCAAAGAAACAAAATGGATTGTGGCTTTGGACACGGTTGCTCCCAAGGGTCTTAATGAAGCCTTGAGCTTTGCCTCATTTTTATAGGCCCCCCCTTTTTCAGTTACCTTGTCTTTGTGGGTGCTTTTCTCTGTTCTATTATACCTTGACAAGGACACCTTGGGTTTATGTATGCTACTGTTACACTTCTGTTATGAGTACTATAACTTAATAATGCTTGTCTTTTGGTGTTTCATTGCAATAACAGGTGCCTGGTTGTTGTGGTTTTTAATTTTCTGTTTTTAATTTCACTTTTTTATGTTTTTCTTCTTGTTTTTAGTTTCTTACCAATTGTTGCTACATGTCCCCCTGTGACTCTTACCGAAATGGATTGGACTTGACAACCTTGAAATCTATTGATGTTCATTGACGTTATTATACCCATTTTTCATCCTGGGATTCCTTGTTCTACGATTATTATTTTCTTTTTGTTTTGTATATTGACTCTGATGATTTTTACTGCCGTCTATTAATCTGGTTTAAAGTTAATTGTAATGGTATACGCTTTCATTATGAATAATGACTTCTGTACCTTTGTTCTGCTTGATTTATAATATCTCCGGATACTTACACATTCCCTCTTTACCTGTTATACGTCTCTGTCCATTCCCTGTCCATTCATTGTTTTCGGAGTCTTGTGCGCATGCGCGAGCCTGCCTGGCGTCCCTTGGCCGCGCTCCGGTGTCTCGACGGAGTCCGCGCATGCGCGGAGGTTTGGCAATTTTTGCTCGGGCTTCCGCGCATGCGCCTGACTCCTTGACTGCCGGGGTTGCGAAACGGGGGGCGTTCCTGGCCGGCCCGCGCATGCGCCGACTGACTCCGGAGCTCTGAATCCTATTTGCGGTGTAATTACCGCGGAAGTATTTATGAGTCGCACAGACCGGACATGTGCACCACTCTTCACTTTCCCCATGTCGAACCGGCAAGCGACGTGCTTTTAAGCCGCGAAACGTACGTCGGGCCTCCTCATACCACCGGACTCAGGTAATTCGTGTCCCATCATTTGGGCTTTAACCTTTAAGTCCTCCCTCTCTATTTTGGGACCTTTGACCCGCTTTTTGGAACTGGCCTGTACCTTATTCAAGGCCATTACCATCACCTCTAGTCCTGCCACGGTGCGATTTTGGATACCGCTTATTGATGGGCGCCCCATCTCCATGCATTTAATGTGTCTTCTACATGTAATATATGTTATATGACCATGGGGTTGTCCGCTCCTTGCGTACTCTCTATAATAATATACCAGAACTAACTGTGGCAGGCCTTTATTGTACAGGCCTTGTTTTCTGTCTTTTTTATGCCTCAAATTTTCTTGAATTGTTCATAACCCTTTCTTTCCCCTCTCACTTTCCCCTTTGGGATTTGCTTACTGGCCAGTGATTTGGGATATGTTTCTCTGCATGGGATCCTTCCACGCCTATTAGTTACAATCATATGCCACTAAATCTGGGATTTGCACCTTTGCCTGGGAATATTCTTTCCCTGTTTGTCTGTATCTGGCCAATGCAGACTCGGGTTAAGTTTGTTCCCTCTCACGGTCATCATTGCCCAGCCTTCCCAAGCCGGAATTTGACTTTCCAGTAACACCCCCACCTGCTTACATGCCAGTGATTTAGGGATATGTACCTCTATTAGGGATATATTTATTTAACAATTCAATTGGATGTTTACATGCCAGTAATTTAGGGTCCTACAATCCTATTTTGGAATACCCCTCTTTTCCGGTTGTCCGTACCAGGCCACTGTTTTGTCTGTTACTACCTGCCCCCCATTTCTCCTCTATTTTTGTATTACCATAAATGTTATTTATTGTATTGCACTTGCATTTTGAAATTTTTGTACAAAAAAATTTATGAACTGTTTTCAGCAATTTTGCTCTTGTTCTCCTTTATTTGCAATGCTCTTCGAGCTGCTGTGAACCTGTGGTGGTTTCTCCACCAGGTTCTCATCCATTCTGAATTTATGCTTTCCATGGAATGTTTAAGTCTTCTAAACACACAAATATACAGTATACACACACACACACACACGCATATATATATATATATATACACACACACACACACACACATCTATACATACACATCTATACAGACACAAACAGTATATACACACACACACGCATATTATCTATATATATATAATTGCCTTAGTCTGTCTGTCTTGCTCCAAAATTGTGTCACCGCGACTGTGTCGTTAGCGTGACAACTGTCGGATTGGCCGCTGGGCTCGGCCTGGCCCCGCCCCCCCCCACGGATTGGCCGCTCACCTCGGCCTGGCCCCGCATGGATTAGCCGCTCGCCCCGGCCCTCCGCATGCATCGCCCGCTCCAGCGTACACCGGCTCCCGGTACACATGTGCAGGGAGCCGGCATACGCTGATGCCTCGCCCGCTCGGCCTCGCCCCCGGCGGACATAACCTTGCGATGCTGGGATCGTGACGGAGCTGGTGTACGCTGGTAACCATGATACACATCGCGTAACTATAGGAAGCGCTTCCCTTAGTTACCCGATGTGTATCATGGTTACCAGCGAACACCGGCTCCCGGTACACATGTGCAGGGAGCCGGCATACGGTGCGGTCAATAATGAAGTGTCATGCAGCGGTGAAAGAGTTAAAGACACTGCAAGACACTTAATTATAGGCAGCGGGCACCCCCAGAAGAAAGAAGACAGAAGAAAGAAGACCCCGCAGTCATACTCACCAGACGCCGACCGGGAGCAGGTGAGCGCATCAAGGTCCTGCAGCGGCGGAACACACACACACACATAAGAACAGACACACACACATCAGATCACACTCACTCACATCAGATCGCATCCACACACTCACAACATCCAATGATATCGCTTACTTCTCGGTGGTGATACTGTGCGTGCAGTGACCTTCCAGGACCTGCCGGAGGATCACATGGCCGGAAGCATGTGGTATCTCCGGATGTTGTGAGTGTGTGAGCGCGTATGTGCGATATCGTCAGTGTGTGTGCGCATGTATGCGATCGGATGTGTGCGTGTATGCGATCGGATGTGTGCGTGTGTTCTGATGTGTGAGTGTATGCGATCGTCTCTGTGAGTGTCGGCAGAAGGCAGAGGAGCACGGCGTGCAGCACAGCTGCTGGGACCGCCCACCGGAGGGCACAGGGAGAAGTGGGGTGTGAGTGTATGCGATCAGATGTGTGCGTGTATACTGTCTGATGTGTGACTGTGGAGCATGATGGGAAGTGTGTAGCATGGGGGATGGAGCACGATGGGGGGTGCGCAGCATGGGGGATGGAGCACGATGGGGGGTGCGCAGCATGGGGGATGGAGCACGATGGGGGTGCACACCTCCCCCCAAAACACACACACCGCGCCACACGCGCACCGCACAACACACCACACACACACTGGGAACCACAAACACCGCCCTACACAGACACCCACACACAGACAACGCCGCACACACACACACAACACCCAACACACAAACACCGCGGCATACACAAATATACGCACATACCGCGCAACACACACACCCTGCACAAAACATACCTCCCCCAAAACACACACGCAACCCACACACACACAAACCGTGCAACACACACAGCACCACACACACAGAACGCTGCAGACACACAGCGCTCCACAAACAACGCAACACACATACAACACCGCTCTCGCACACCCCCACACCCAGACAAGACCCAGAACATTTACAGCGCCCTACACAAACACTGGCAACTACACACAGCAACATCGATATATATAACAAAAAACATACATTAACTACACAAATTCTAGAATACCCGATGCGTTAGAATCGGGCCACCTTCTAGTATATATATTATATATATATATATATATACACACCGTGTTTCCCCGAAAATAAGACGTCCCCCCGAAAATAAGGCATAGCAGGAGTTTTCAGGGATGCTTTAATATAAGACATCCCCTGAAAATAAGACACGGCTGCGGTCATTAATGAAGTGTCATGCAGCGGTGAAAGAGTTAAAGACACTGCAGGACACTTCATTATAGACAGCGGCAGAGACCCACTAAAGAAAGAAGAAAGAAGAGAGAAGACAGAAGAGAGAAGACGCCCCGATATACTCACCAGACACCGACCGGGAGCAGGTGAGCGCATCATGGTCCTGCAGTGGAACACACACACACACACACGCACACACACATCAGATCACACACCCACACACACATTAGATCACACACACACCAGATCACATACACACACATCAGATCACACACACACACACACACACACACCCCCCCCACAGACTACAGATTGCATACACACACTCACCCCATCCTGTGATATTGCTTGCTTCTCGGCGGCGATATTGTGCTGTGACCTTCCAGGACCTTGATCACATGGCCTATAGCATGTGACATCGGATGTTGTGAGTGTGTGCGCGCGCGATTGTAGTGGTACATGCCATATCGTGTGTGTGAGTGTATGCGATCGGATGTGTGCGTGTATGCGATCGGATGTGTCAGTGTCGGCAGGAGGACAGCGTGCAGCACAGCTGCTGGGAGCGCTCACAGGAGAGCACGGGGAGGAATGATTTGTGTGTGCATGTGTGTGTGTATGCTGTCTGATGTGAGTGTCGGACAGACGCAGGAGAGCACAGCTACTGGGAGATCACCGGGAGCAATGATTTGAAAGGGGTGTGTGTGTGTCTAAACGAGTGTATGCTATCTGATATGTGTGTGTGTGTGTGTGTGTGTGTGTGTGTGTGTGATGTGAAGTATGTGTGTCGGCCAGATGCAGGGGAGGCGTGCAGCATACATGCTGGGAGATCACAGGAAGATCTGGGAACAACACAGATGCCTGGGGCTGGTAAGTATGATGATCCTGGGAAGGGGGGTCTGCTTTTTGTGGGGGGTAAACTTACCCCAACCATGTCTCCTCGAGAATAAGACACCCCCTGAAAATAAGACATAGTGCTTTTTTCAGGGCAAAAAAAAATATAAGACAGTGTCTTATTTTCGGGGAAACAGGGTATATATATTATATATATATTATATATATATATATATATATACACACACAAACACACATCTATACATACACACATTTACATACACAGGGTGGTCCAAAGGTTGGTGGACAGTATGTGTAATAGGGTTATCAAACATGGTGTAAATTGAAACTGACTCAGTTGCCCTTAGCAACCAATCAGATTCCACCTTTCATTTTCCAAAGTGTCTCTGAAGAATGAAAAGTGGAATCTGATTGGTTGCTAAGCTGCTTTTGACTCAGTCTGGCACCCGGGCTTGTTCTTGATCTGGAGAGCGGAATAGGAGGAAAATCCTACGATGTCATCAAAAGCTCCTAAACTGAGAACCTCTGCAGTGTGAACGATAGAAGAATGGCTTATTTCCAGCAGAGCCGAGGAGTCAGACAGGGCTGCAGCCTAAGGGCTCATTCAGACTAGTGATGGGCAATCCGACTCTTTTTGGTGATCGGGCTCCCATGGCTCCACTCACCAAAAAGAGCCGGATCTTTCAGATCGTTGTCGGCTCCTTATTAAATATGTGTTCACCCCAGGTTAACACATATTTAAGATTATAGTAACGCCGCTAAAACCCCGCCCACTTGCAAACCACCAATTAGATTGATGAGTTGGCGAAGTTTAGCCACGGGTGGGCGGGGTTTCATCGGCGTAAAGAGCCATGTAGAGATTTTAGATGCTCTCACTGGTGATCCGGCGGCTCCTGTCGGTCGCAGCAGGGAACCAGATCTTTGCGTCGGATCGTTCACGACCGACACATCACTAATTCAGACGACCATTCCATTTGTCCTGGTCAGTTCCTGTTTTTTTGTGGACCTACTACTGACAGGACCCTCTTTTCAATGTCTTTTGTGTAGGATTGAAAAAATGGGGGGGGAAAGAGGGTGCTCTTGTGTGCAAACAATTATTAATAATAAAAAGAGGTGTAATGTATACTCACCTAAAGATGTTGTACTCCAAGTACAACACCGTAGATTACGCTGCCGGAGGGTTCTGAACACCACGTTCACACCTCCAATGATCCTGTCCTGACGTCCCTGCAGGGCTCTCACATGTGCCGCCGCTCGAGCTGTCACTTTCCGAGGACACGTGTATATCCAGCGTTCTCAGATCGGCGCCACACTGGAGCTCCTGCTCCGGTACAGGAAGATCACCGTGGATGTCGGTGTCAGTGTCAGGCCAATCCCGTGGTGGAGCATCAAAGGGGTCAGTAACTCCCGCTTCGGCTGCAGCAACCCCGTGAGTGCCAAATGGAGATACAGAATTAAAGTTCAAAGGGAAAAAAATCATGGTGCTGGGTCTTGCTGCTAAAGGAGGAGATGATGGTTATTTTAGATCATGGGTCCCCAATTCCAGTCCTCAAGGGCCGCCAACAGTGCATGTTTTCAGGATTTCCTTAGTATTGCACATGAATTTAATCACCTGCACAGTTGATGATTCCAACACCCATGCAATGCCAAGGAAATCCTGAAAACATGCACTGTTGGCGGTCCTCGAGGACTGGAGTTGGGGAACCCTGTTTTAGCTGCTGAAATCATTTAAAGAAGTGGTTCACCCATATATTTTTTTTTCTAGATCGATATATTGAGAAACAATGTTTCTCTCAAATACCTTATGTTGGCAATACTGCCTGTGAGAGGCGCTATTGTGGACCGCTTCCCCGCTCTGTGACCCCCGGGCTCTGTGACCTCGGGGATCCTGTAACGTCACGTAAAGTTCCTGACACCGCTGCCGGCCGCAGTGTCTGTGAATGATGGGCTGTGGGCAGTGTTTCACTACTCGTCACAGCCCAGTCTCCTGCTTGCAGCTCTCTGCTGTGAAGGAGGAGGGAGCAGATGGGCTGTGACAAGTGGTGAAAAACTGCCCACAGCCCGTCACTCACAGGCACTGTGGCCGGCCCCAGTCTTCCTGACTCACTGAGCTGTGGGCGGAGTTTCACCGCTCATCACAGTGTTGCGGGCGGTAGTCGCTGCCGCTTCTTCTCTCGGGGGACTGCTCGGATCCGGGTTCGCTGCTACGGCTCGAGTGGTGACCGGACCCGGGCTCGCACGGCCGCCCGTCCTCACAACCATCGGAAAAGGGGGAATATTTACAAGGGATGTGTCTGTGACGCCACCCGTGGGTCGCGGTGAGGGATGATGACACCGCCGCTGCCTGGTGATGGGGCACCCGGGGCTGGTGGAACAGGGCAGCTAGATGGGATCCCCTCCACGGGTAGGGGAGGTGTAGTCCTGGGGCCCGAGAGATGGAGCACGGGAGTGATGGCTGCTGGAGGTGGCGCGCCGGACCAGACCGGGGGACAGTGGTGTACTCACAGTTCAATAACTTCACACAAGTCCAGTAGTAAACCAAGTTGCCAGTGGCCGGCTGCCCTTGGAGGGTGCATTCGGGACCCGCACCCAGACTGATGAGTAGATATCCCTTCCTCCTGCACTTTGTTTCCTTCTCTTTTGGACGACTTTGCAAGGAATGGAGATGTTTACTCCCGGTTCTATTTTGTGTTGGGAGCTGTGGCCCGCGAAAGCTGACCCTTGGGATTTCAGTGGGTTCTTGGCGGACACCCTATTCCCCGCGTTGGGCTTCCGTTTCGCTCTATCTGGGCAGTAAATTGGGACAACGACTGGAACCTTATCCCCGGCTGGTCAATTGGACAGCGGCTTGCAACCTTCCTCGCCCTAGGGTCCAGGCACCCCGACTGTGCACGGTCTCCGGACCGGATTCCCGCTGTCGGCACCGGCGGGCTACATCCCTGCCCCGGTCCACCTTAGGTCTCCCGCGACCAGATCTCCATCACCTGTGGCTCTGCTTACTGTCTGCCACCTAGCCCAGTAGTCTAAGGGCTACTAGCCCTGACTACCATTGCACAGTTTGCACTTCCAACTCTCCACTTCAAAGCCTGAACTTGATCTATTGTGTTCTCGTCTCTGACACCTCAAGACCCCTAGGTGGGCGTTCTCATCCGCCTGATCCCGTCCACTGGTGTGTCCCTATTATCATGAGGGGGTGGCTAGGATTTATTGGCTGTGTGGTATGTCTAAGTGTGGGTTGTGAGGGTAACAAGGAGGGTTAACTCATTTGTGACTACCTGGTTTTGCCAGGGCGCCACAATCCCCCTTGGATGAATACAGCCCGTCCGCGGGCTGTCCGGCCACTGACGTTTATTTTTTTTTATGGTAACTAGAAAAATAGAAAAAGGAATAACAAGCATATAGAAAAACATTTTAAACATTTCTTCCCTTACGGGAGGCACATTACTTGAACGTTGCAAAATTGAAAAAACATCATGTATCTACATTTCCCGTTTTTACCTGCCACCCAAAACACCTGAACCCACTGTCGGTGCCACCGCTAATCCCAGATGCGCACCGTTCCGGGTTTCTGGGGGCGTTCGCAATGTCCGGGTAAAGTCCCTCACCCGCCAGTCCACCCCAAGAGTCCCATAGTCTGGGAACCCTTGGCCTGGAGGTTAGCCACCGGTTTTGGTAGTGACTGGGCCTCGGCTGATTCCATCGCAGGCCCTTCCTCCAACCTCCCTCTCCAGAGGTGCCGCAGTCCTGATGGTGGGGCAACAAGAAAGTAAATGGGAACAAAAACGTTTTAACACCGCTGCCGGGGCAGCCTCCTTCTGCAGCTTTTCTCCCACACAACCCGCCACCCAAATAACATGGATCCCCAGTGCCACCTTCACTCACGGTGCTGCACTGTCCTGAGACCCCATCTCTAGTTGCTTGCGGTGCATGTGCAGCTGCTTTTCCTTTTCCTGGTCCAGCTCCATCCTCCACCAAGGGCTCCGACCCCTGATCGCCTCTTCATCTTTAGCAGGCAGGGATGAAGACGTTCAACAAGAATGGGACATCTCCACTGTTTAACTTTTAACCGTCCTGCCACTCTCCACCTGGGGATCCAGATGGCCTCCTCCACGGAACATGAGGACGTTTAACAAGGGTGCAGTCCTTAAAACTTGAAACTTTTAAACTGTTAACTCACTTAAGGGGTCCGGTCCCTTCAAGACTGGGCGCCTCCTGGGCACACTCCAGCAAAGTGCCCAGGCAGACCACAGTGTCGGCAAACTGGCACCACCACACCAACCGCGGCAGACAGGGGCTCATCTTCTGAGGTGGACTCTGCCTCCAATATGTACATTTCCAAAGTACGGAGTGCCCGCGATGATAAGGACATCCTCTAGCCATTCCCGTCGAATTGAGGAACCCATGCAGCCTCCGGGGTGCTGGTACCGGAGTCACTCTCCTAATGCTCCGCTGATTCTGAGTCCTCACCAGCCGGATTATCCCCATCAGAGGCCGCCAGCGGGTCGTCTCCGTCTGGGGACGCAGATTCCACTACCTGCATACACTATTGGATGGAGGATGCTGAGCCTTGTAGTTCTGCAGCTGCTGTCTGCTCTCCTGCATCCACTAGTGGATGGTGTATGCTGAGCCTTGTAGGTCTGCTCCCCCTGACTCTCCCTCCAGCATACATTCCTGGATGGAGCATGCTGAGCCTTGTAGTTCTTCAGCTGTCTGCTCTCCTGCATACACTAGTGGAGAATGAAGAACATATGGAAGAAGGAAATGACATCAGACCTTTTTTTTTTTTTGAGTGAGCAACGCAGCAAAACGCAGCCAAAAACGCACCAAAACGCGGTAAAAAAGGGTAATAAAAGTAATAAAAATAAAGTAATAAATATATTAAGTTAATTTTATTGCTACCTGAGGAAGTGGGAGGACATGCCCCCGAAACGCGTTGTGGCTTCAGAATATTAAATGATTTCAGCATCTAAAATAACTATCATCTCCTCCTTTAGCAGCGCGACCCAGCACCGTGATATTTTTCCCTTTGAACTTTAATTTTGTGTAGGATCGGATGACACACGGAAGCACATCCGTGTGCATCCGATCCTACAAAAAAGACATCGGATGCCATATGTCCGTTCCGTTATTATGGAACATGTCCTATTCTGTTCCGTAATAACAGACCCTGACTCAATACAAGTCAATGGGTCCGCAAAATCCCCGGAAGCCACACGGAAGCAATTCCGTGTGACTTTCGTCTGGTGCCCCTGCAGCCTGTGTCCCGCTCCCGTGCCAGCTGCCCGTATTGCAGTGCAAGCAGCTATGGGGATGACAAGTGTTGCTGTCAGGAGGTTAGTAAAGTTCAGTACTTGCGGTGATGAAGTCCTGCACTTCAGACATCAGCGCTTGCCCGTCACGTTCTCACATTAAGTATCACAGGTGGCCCGAGACTCTGACCAGCGGTGACATCACGGGCTCCCGCGATACTTCACTGTGAACGTAGCGGACAACGGAAGTCAGTGACAGCGCTAACGTCAGGAATCCAGTGGAGATCATCATAGTAGGTAATGATCTCATCTAACCTCCTGACGTCGGTGCTCGTCATCCCCTGCTGTGACCTGACCTAATGATGTTAGCTCAGGTCACTGCACTGCTCTGCCAGCCAATGGGGAACATTCTGTGCTTCATTGACTGGGACAGTGAGTATGGATCGTTGTGCAACAGGGAAATGAGATGATGAGTTGGGTCAAAGCGCTAGGATTGGCGCACCTAATGGATGCGCCACTTCTGGGGCAGCAGCTGCAGCCTGCTATTTTTAGGCCGGGGAGTGTCCAATAATTGTGGACCTCCCTAGTCTGAGAATACCAGACCACAGCTGTCTGCTTTACCTTGGCTGGTGATCAAATTTGGGGGGAACCCACGTTTTCTGTTTTAATTAATTTAATTTAAAATAACAGCGTGGGGTGCCCTCTGTTTTGGATTACCAGCCAAGGTGAAGCTGCCAGCTGTGATCTGCTGTCTGCAGCCGTCTGCTTTACCCTAGCTGGTTACAAAAGACAAGGGGGGACTCCAAGTCGTTTTTTTTTTTGGCTATATACAAGGATAATCACGCTTTAGTGCCACATGAAAGGCACTAAAGGGTGCAAGATTACAAAATGCTGGGGAGTGCGACATTATATGTCTTTTTAATCTATTATCTACTGATCCCTCTGGCTATCCCTCTATCTATCCCTCTATTCATCCATCCATCTCTCTATTTATCCCTCTATCTATATCTATTCATCTATATATCTTTCTAGCTGCT
The DNA here is from genome assembly GCF_048569485.1 of Anomaloglossus baeobatrachus. Taxonomy (NCBI): domain Eukaryota; kingdom Metazoa; phylum Chordata; class Amphibia; order Anura; family Aromobatidae; genus Anomaloglossus; species Anomaloglossus baeobatrachus. The sequence goes on along the minus strand of NW_027441780.1, from coordinate 85,232 downwards.
TCCGTGTTTTTGCGGTCCACAAAAAAAAATGGAAGGCACACGGCTGTCACATGGACCGTATACGGAACGGATGTTCCATGGATGCCAAACGAATGCATCCGTGAAAAAACAGTACCGTTTTTTTGCAAACCGCAAAAATGGGACTGTCGTGTGAATGTAGCCTAAGTCTAATGTTCTTTAATATTTACATCAATGAGTGTACTCTGCTCCGGAGTCTTCAACAGATCCAGGTCTTACACCTACCTACCTGGGCCTGGAAATTCACCAGTCAGGAAGCTTAAAATAAGCAATAGAGATTGCTATGCCATCCGAAGGAAACCATCATCTGAAGCCACCAGTGAGGGTCTGGCTAAAAAGCTTCAATTCCATCATCACCCCAATCCTCCTGTGCGGCAGTGAAGTCTGGGGCCCTCACACTTACCCAGATTGATCAAGGTGGGATTCCAGCCCAACAGAAATATTCCACCTGGAATTTAGCGCCTTCTCCAGGTCCATCGAAGCACCTTCAACAGCGCCTGTCAGGCCGAGCTGGGCAGATTCCCTCTACACCTAGCAGCTCTGAAGAGGGCACTGTCATTTCGGTCTCACCTACAGAATAACAATCCACACTTCCATCACCATAAAGCCCTGACACATATAGGTGGTCCAGATGAACCAGGACCCCTGGCACAGCTCTCCCAAACCCAACTGGGCAAAATGACCAATCACAGCAGCCTGACAAAAGCCAGACTCAGGAAGATGGTAGACGAGAGCCAGGAGAGGTGTCAGTGACTGGAGGACCGATATCTACACCGCACAGAAACAGACCACGTACCAGAGACTACAGACTGGCCCCATATCTGGAGAAACCCCCAGACCCCAGAGACCGCAGGACTATGAGCCAATATAGACTCAGTGCCCACAGTCTAGCCATCAATTCCCACACAAGCAGAGCTACAAGCCCAGGGAGGACAGACTGTGCCAACACTGACCTGGAGGCCAAGGAGGATGAAACCCACCTCCTGCTACACTGCACCAAACACTCAGCAGTGAGGGACACTCACTTCATGAGACTATGATATCTTCCCGGGATTTCAGCTCCATAAAGGAGGAAGAGAAAATATATATCCTGCTGAAGAAGAGACTGCAGTGGAGATAGCAGCGCGGTGTGTGAGCGAATGTCATAGACCGAGAAAGAGAAATATGATAAGCCATGGACTTCTATACCCCATCCATCCTTCCTACAGTCCCCACCCCCGATGTGCCCCCATCATGCAGCATCGCCCAGTGTAAGCCCCCCAATATGCAGCCTCGCCCAGTGTAAGCCCCCCAATATGCAGCATCGCCCAGTGTAAGCCCCCCAATATGCAGCATCGCCCAGTGTAAGCCCCCCAATATGCAGCATCGCCCAGCGTAAGCCCTCAATATGCAGCCTCGCCCAGTGTAAGCCCCCCAATATGCAGCCTCGCCCAGTGTAAACCCCCCAATATGCAGCCTCGCCCAGTGTAAGCCCCCCAATATGCAGCATCGCCCAGTGTAAGCCCCCCAATATGCAGCATCGCCCAGTGTAAGCCCCCCAATATGCAGCATCGCCCAGTGTAAGCCCCCCAATATTCAGCATCGCCCAGTGTAATCCCCCCAATATGCAGCATCGCCCAGTGTAAGCCCCCAATATGCAGCATCGCCCAGTGTAAGCCCCCAATATGCAGCATCGCCCCCTGCCCTGTGTAGCCCCCCATACCCACCTTCCTTATGGAAGCCTCCACAGCCCTGTGCTGCAGCTTCAGCCCCTTCCCTGTGATATATACACGAGCTGCAGCCCCAGTAGTGACAGGAGACACTTTTATTTCTTCCCTCAAAATCCAGTGTGACCTCAGCTCTATAACTAATGAGGAAAAGCTGAATCTTCCCCACCTCAGGGTCAGGATCCGTCCGCTCTGCACAGGGGAGATGCTAGAATGTACGGGCTCCTGACTAGAGATGAGCGAACCGGTCGCGGTTCGGCTCGAGGTCGGCTCGCCGAACGGGGGTCCCGTTCGAGTTCGGTTCGTCGAACGTTCGACGAACCGAACTCGAGCCAATAGGCTATAATGGGAGGCAATCACAAACACATAAAAATGCATGATAAATGTACACAAACAGTTAATAAACATTGCCATAACACTTACCGGTCCTCGCGATCCCTTCTGCACTCTGTCTCCTGCCGCTATTCCATCCGATGATCGCTGAATCCTCCCGTGACCGGCACTGCCAGCAGAGATGCAGGACCTGTCGTGACGTCAGAATAGCCATGTGACCAGTCACGTGGCTATTATCTCATTGGCTACAGACTGGTCACATGACTATGACGCGTCATGTAGGACCTGCGAGTGCATCTCTCCGGTACACGGTGCACATATGTGTATCGCCGTGTACCGGCGACATGCTCTAGCACACGGTCGACTCCCCGTTCCGTTAGGGACCGGCTGACACAGCTGGTCATTAACGGAGATCACCGTTGCCATAGCAACGCAGTTAGCGGTGACGTCACCGCTAACCGCAGCTCCGAGAGCACCGTTGCTATGGTAACGCGTCTGTCAGCGTTACCGCTGTTACCGCTGACAGCCAGCACTGATCACTCACGGAGTGAAGGCTGCACGCTGCTTCCCGATTGTAGTGAGGATTGTACTGAGGATGAGGTTACCCAGCCCCAAGTGATGGGCTGGTGAACCTCATCCTCACTACAATCGTCACTACTACTACACTAGTGAGGATTGTACTGAGGATGAGGTTCCCCAGCCCCAAGTGATGGGCTGGTGAACCTCATCCTCACTACAATCGTCACTACTACTACACTAGAAAGAAAGAAGACAGAAGAGCAGGATCGTGGAGGGCTGACAGGGGGTAATAAAGATGGAGTCTCTAATGTGTCTGTGTATTTATTTCTATTAAAGTATTTTTTCACTGTGTGGTGTCTTTTTTTAACCCTTTATTGGAGATTCTTAATGGCCGGGTCAAACGTGCCTGACATTAAGAATCTCTGGCTTAATACTGGCTAGTAAAACAAAGCCAGTATTACTCATGATTACCCAACAAGCCACCCGGCTCCAGGGCTGTTGGAAGAGTTGGATACAGCGCCAGATGATGGCGCTTCTATGAGAGCGCCATTTTCTGGGACGGCTGCGGACTGAAATCCGCAGCAGAGGTGCCCAGAAACCTCGGGCTAACCTGTGCTGCGAATTCCAATCCCCAGCTGCCTAGTTGTACCCGGCTGGACACAAAAATGGGGCGAAGCCCACGTCATTTGTTTTTTAATTATTTCATGAAATAAGTGAAATAATTAAAAAAAATGGGCTTCCCTATATTTTTGGTTCCCAGCCGGGTACAAATAGGCAACTGGGGGTTGGAGGCAGCCCGTGGCTGCCTGCTGTACCTGGCTAGCATACAAAAATATGGCGAAGCCCACGTCATTTTTTTGGTGGGCAAAAAACTTCTGCATACAGTCCTGGATGGAGTATGCTGAGCCTTGTAGTTCTGCAGCTGCTGTCTGCTCTTCTCCATACAGATAGACAGCAGCTGCAGAACTACAAGGCTCAGCATACTCCATCCAGGACTGTATGCAGAAGTTTTTTGCCCCCTGAAAAAATTATGTGGGCTTCGCCATATTTTTGTATGCTAGCCAGGTACAGCAGGCAGGTACGGCTGCCCCCAACCCCCAGTTGCCTATTTGTACCCGGCTGGGAACCAAAAATAAAGGGAAGCCCTTTTTTTATTATTTCATGAATTTCATGAAATAATTAGAAAACAAATGACGTAGGCTTCGCCCCATTTTTGTGTCCAGCCAGGTACAACTAGGCAGCTGGGGATTGGAATCCGCAGCACAGGTTGGCCTGAGCTTTCTGGGCCCCACTGCTGCGAATTGCAGTCTGCAGCCGCCTCAGAAAATGGCACTTTCATAGAAGCGCCATCTTCTGGCGCTGTATCCAACTCTTCCAGCACCTGCCTGCTGTACCTGGCTAGCATACAAAAATATGGCGAAGCTCACGTCCTTTTTTTGTAGTTTTTTGGCAAAAAAAATAAAAAATGCTTCCCTGGATTTTCCATTGCCAGTGAAGGTAACACCAAGCAGTGGGGGTTAGCAGCCAGTAGCTGCTTGGATTACCCTTAGCTAGCAATACAAAAAATGCAGCGGGAGCCCATATATATTTTTTTTAATTATTTATTTAAATAACTAAAAATAAAATGGGCTTCCCTGTATTTTGATTGCTGGACATCACAGTGCTGTAAAAATAAATCTTTAAAAAAATGACGTAGCGCTCCGCGGTATTTTTGATTCTCAGCAGATAAAGCAGACAGCTATGGGTTGCCACCCCCATCTGCCTGCCGTTACCTTGGTTGGCAATCAAAATACAGGGAAGCCCATTAATTTTTTCTATTTAAAAAATAGTTAAAAAAAAAAATGACGTTGGGTCCCCCCATTTTTGATAGCCAGCTAGGGTAAAGCAGACGGCTGTAGCCTGAAAACCACAGCTGGCAGCTTTACCGTGGTTGGGGATCCAATGTGGAGGTCCCCTCAGGCTCTTTTTTTATAATTATTTTATAAATATTAATAATTACACAATAAAAGTAGGGTCCCCCCCAAATTGGATCACCAGCCAAGGTAAAGCGGACAGCTGTGGTCTGGTATTCTCAGGGTGGGAAGGTCCATAGTTATTGGGCCTTCACAGCCTAAAAATAGCAGGCCGCAGGCACCCCAGACGTGGCGCATCCACTAGATGCGCCAATCCTGGCGCTTCACCCCAGCTCATCCCGTGCCCTGGTGCAGTGGCAAACGGGGTAATAAATCGGGTTGATACTAGCTGTAAAGTCACCTGAGATCAAGCCCAGCAGTTTGTGATGTCATGGCGTCTATTAGATACCCAACATCATAAACTGTCAGTACTAACAAAAAAAAAAAAATCGACAAAAGAAATTTATTTGAAAAAACAGTCCCCAAAACATTTCCTCTTTCACCAATTTATTGTAAGAAAAAAAATAAAGGGGTCCCACAACGACTCTGGACCGTCTAGAATATCGGGGGGGGGAGACACTCAGGGAACGTATCCCCCATTTTCTAGGAGTGCGGACCCTTCATGTGAGGAGTGTGGGTGCAATGAATCTGCACTCACTCTCCCCGGGTCCACAGCAGCAGAGTCCATGTCGTAATGGTTGCTACCAAAGCTGCAATGCCCTGCTCATGAGGTAAGGGCATGCCTAATCAGGAGAACTACTGTAGAGGAAGCTCTGCTCACTGGTATATAGGTGCTCAGAGGTAATAATAGATAAAATTAGTGAGTAACCTCGGCACTCTAAATCTCCCAGACTAAGTCAGTACGTCACAACGGATAGTAATGCAAAATCACTCTTTATTGGTCCGTATTAAGAAAAAAAAATTTTCATAAGCATATATGTTTTTGTCCAAAACAAGTTACAAATGACGTTTCGGCCTGAGCCTTCGTCAGATTGGACTTATCTGCTTGTAATCATGAAAAATGACAATAATCAGTATCACATAAGAGTGAGAGAACAATAACATAAACTCGAACAATGTAGAGGTACAATTGGGATGCAGCAAAAAAATTGCAACACAGCAAGAAATGAAACACATGATACAAATGTCATAATACAGTACAAGGACAATATAGTAATGACAAATATGGGGTCAGAGTAGGCTTAGACAGCTCTGGTACGAAAGAGATGTCAATCATAAAGTAACATGTGCAGTAGGTGTAGAGCTACAGTATGCATGGCAGAACTAATGGGTAGACTGACCATAGAAAAAGAACGGAGAAAAAGTGGATAAAAAGTGGAGAAAAAAATGGAGAAAAAGTGGAGAAAAAAGTGGAGAAAAAGTGGAGAAAAAGTGGAGAAAAAGTGGAGAAAAAGTGGAGTAAAAATGGAGAAAAAGTGGAGAAAAAATGGAGAAAAAAATGTAGAAAAAGTGGAGAAAAAGTGGAGAAAAAGTAGAGAAAAAATGGAGAAAAAGTGGAGAAAAAGTGGAGAAAAAGTGGAGAAAAAATGGAGAATAAGTGGAGAAAAAGTGGAGAAAAAGTGGAGAAAAAGTGAAGAAATAGTGGAGAAAAAGTGGAGAAAAAGTGGAGAAAAAGTGGAGAAAAAGTGGAGAAAAAATGGAGAAAAAGTGGACAAAAAGTGGACAAAAAGTGGAGAAAAAGTGGAGAAAAAATGGATAAAAAGTGGAGAAAAAGTGAAGAAAAAGTGGAGAAAAAATGGAGAAAAAGTGGAGAAAAAGTGGAGAAAAAGTAGAGCACCCTTTGGTGCCTTTCATGTGGCACTAAGGGGTGCTTAGCTTTGTATTTAGCCAAAAAAATGAAAAAAAAAAATGACGTAGGGTTCCCCCTAGTTTTGTAGCCAGCTAGGGTAAAGCAGACGGCTGCAGCCTGCAGACCACAGCTGGCAACCTCACCTTGGCTGGTAATCCAAAACTGAGGGCACCCCACGCTGTTATTTTAAATTAAATAAATAATTAAAAAAAAAAACCACATAGGGGTCCCCCAAAATTGGATCACCAGCCAAGGTAAAGCAGACAGCTGGGGCCTGATATTCTCAGACTAGGGAGGTCCATGGTTATTGGACTCTCCCCAGCCTAAAAATAGCAGGCCGCAGCCGCCCCAGAAGTGGCGCATCCATTAGATGCGCCAATCCTGGTGCTTCGCCCCAGCTCATCCCGCGCCCTGGTGCGGTGGCAAACGGGGTAATATATGGGGTTAATACCAGATGTGTAAGTCACCTGGCATCAAGCCCTGGGGTTGGTGAGGTCAGGCGTCTAAAAGATACCCGACATCACCAACCCAGTCAATAATAAAAAAAATAGACGACAAACACATTTTTATTTGAAAAATCAGTCCCCAAAACATTTCCTCTTTAACCAATTTATTAGAATGAAAAACAAATCCAGGTCTGGTGTAATCCAAGGGGTTGCCATGACGATCCAAACTGTCCCAGTCAATGAAGAGCAGGATGTTCCCCATTGGCTGGGAGAGCAGTGCAGTGACCTGAGCTAACATCAATGGGTCAGCCCAGGTCACTGCAGGGCATGACAAGTGCTGCTGTCAGCGAGGTACATTACCTGCGCTGATCTCCAGCACACTGACAGCCCCTGTCACTGAGTTCAATGACCGGCGTCTTCACACCAAGTATCGCGAGAGGCCCGTGACGTCACCGCTAGTCAGTCTCGGGTCGGAAGCGAGAGGTGATGTGACAAGCGGCGGCCATGGAGGACAGTGACAGCGCTGAGGTCGGGATGGCGGGACTTCATCACCGCAGGTAAGCCGAGCGGGACCATGTGTGTGTGTGTGTGTGTATGTGAGTGTGTGTGTGTGTGTGTGTGTGTGTGTACGTGTGTACATGCCGCGGGCAGGAGGGGGCGGAGTGAGCTGAGCGGGGAAGTGTGGGCTTCCTGCACGTAACTAGGATAAACATCGGGTTACTAACCAAAGCGCTTTGGTTGGATACCCGATGTTTATCTTGGTTACCAGCTTCTGGCAGGCTGCCAGCGATGGCTCCTGCACACTGTAGCTGTAAAAAGCCCTGCTTTTTGCTGCTAGAACCGTTCTCGAACGTTTCTAGAACTATCGAGCTTTTGCAAAAAAGCTCAAGTTCTAGTTCGATCTAGAACAGCCCCAAAATCACTCGAGCCTAGAACTGGAGAACCACGAACCGCGAACCGCGCTCAACTCTACTCCTGACAGGTATGACGTCACTGGTCATGTGATGGGGCGTGGTCACAATGCAGCCTGATGTTTCCAGCCCGAACTTTCCAGACAGAAAAGCAATGTTTATTCTAAGACCACGTGGGCACTGAGGTGATTATAATAGAGGCGGGGTCTGGGGGTAACAGCTCCAGATGGGGGGTGCAGGGGGCGGAGCCTGCAGGATTATAGAGTACAGGAAAATACATCGCCACGCGCCCAACCCAAACGGTCACGCCCATCAACCAAGCGGTCACACACACACACACACACACACACACACACACACTTTATAATTGTAATGATTTCATAACTAATATTTTAATGCTTTTTTTGGGAATTGCTCAAGTTTTTAATGGAGCAGAAGTCATACATTATTTTTTTACACTTATATTTTCTATGTATTTCTATAGGGTAAAATTCCATTTTGACTTTTACTTTACGCCCTCCAGTCCCAGCCGCGACAGCGACATTTTTGAAGAGTGGGTGGAGCCTCACAGGGAGAAGTGTAAGGCTGTGTGCACACAGTGCGTTTTTGTTGCAGATTTGGTGCAGTTTGTAGCACAGATCTATATGCCTATTTTTACACCAGCTATGGCAGCAAAGTCAGTGTAAATGCTGATGTGCTGCGCGCACGTTATTTTTTTTTGCAGATTTGGTGCAGAAAATAATCTACAGGATGTGAATTGTTAGTGCGGTTTTTCCTGCACTTTTTAGCTTTTCAACCCATTGATTACATTGAGAAACACGTATGGCACAAAAACCTACCAAAACGCATGTGTTTTTTGGTGCATTTTTCTGTCAGAAGATGCAGATTTCATGGAGAACATTTCTGCACCAAATCTGCAAAATGCGCACAGAGCCTAACAGAGCGACGCCAACAGAGTCGTCATAATTTACAACATTGGATTGGAGTGGATTTTTTTGATGATCTCCCTGTAGCCTCCAGCAGTGGCATACCACCAATAGAGGCAGGCCATACAACCGCTATGGGGCCCGTGAGTAAGGGGGGGCCCGATGCCAGCGCTGGCACCAGCCCCCTCCCCTTCCACAGGCCCCCCTCACATTCCACAGGCCCCATGCCAAGGATCGCACTTACATTTATATCAGCATCACAGATGCCAATACAATTGAAAGCAATGATGAGAGAAGGAGCAGAGCACTCCCTTTCTCATCAGTCTCCCGCTGTGTGTCTGTGACACTCTGATGTATCAGCACAGAGGAGCGCGGTGACGTCACTACTGTGCGCCACTGTGCTAAAATGTCAGAGCGGCAGAACAGTGGACACACGCTGAAGAGACCGGAGCAGTGGGGGAATGAGAATAAGTGAGTATATTTGTGTATTTAATCAGGATGGCCAAAGGACTATGAGGGTGCATACTACTATATGGAGATTGCAAAAAAGTACATGGGGGCTGCATATAACTATATGTTGTGCACAATACTATATTGGGGTACACAATATGGTGGTGCAGTATATGAGGGCTGCATACTAGTATATGGCAGAATATAAGGGGTGCATAATACTATATGGAGGACTATAAGGGATGCATAATACTATATGGAGGAATATAAGGGGTGTATATGTGGGGCCCCCTGCAGCTTCGGGCGCCACAGGGTACTACACCTCAGCTGAGGTGCAGTATGCATTCTGGGTAAGGAGGAGGTCATTCACCAGTGTACATCATAATATATACAACACTCAGTACAGGAGTCCTCCCACTGGGACTGGGGGGTAGCCATCATGAGGTATGGGACCTCCTGCCCACGAGTTCAGCAACCCGGGAAGGGGGGAACCTTAATGGGAAGTTAGTGGCCAACACACACTCAAGTCAGTCAAGTTGGGACCTCCACTCCAATCAACAGCAGACAACAGGAGAGAGCACACAGCAAGGGGCCCGTGGTCTGGAGCTGGAGTGCTCTACCCAGGCTCTTAGGAAGAAGGGGGATCCCAGGGTTCGCGGGGAGTGCAGCGGACACCCGTGACCTGTTCCACGGCTCAGGAGCTGGGGTGGAGGGAATACCACAAGAAAGGACACACAGAAGGGAACACCGGTCTTAACCTCCATTCTATCCGGGATCAACTGGAGCCCATAACAGCGGAGCTCAGCACTCCAAAGGCGGTGACACCTCAGTGAGTAAAGAATTTTAACTGCAACCTCTGTGTCGTCCAATCACTGCCGAGGTTGTTGCCATCGCGCTCCAGCGTATTACTGCAGCACAGCTCTGGCTGTGGAGAGCTGCACCAACTCTGCTGCATCACACCATCTGCCCCAGCGAGCACCTCCCACAGCGGCGGCACATAATAGCCGCATATCACAGGTGGCGTCACGAATAATCACTAAATCAACTCCCTCAATCCCTTTTATTGACACCGCCGGGGTCATGGAACTGGGCCTGGCCGCTGCGACATCCCCATTCCTACACCGGCCCAGTGAAGAGTAACCCCCAAGACCTTGTGGGCGCGTCATATACTACTGCTGTATATGGAGGAATATAAGGGGTGAATAATACTATATAGAGGAATATAAGGGGTGCATAATAGTATATGGAGGAACATAAGGGGTGCATAATGCTATATGAAAGATACCTTTTACATGGACTATAGGGGTGCATTATACATGGAGGACTATGGGGCTGCATAATACAATATGAAGGACTATAAGGTGCATTATAATACCCATAGGAGTATGGGGGCTGCATTGTATGAGGACTAATGGGGTTATCTTATACATGGACTATGGGGCTGCATTATAATATATGAAGGACTATGGAGGCTGCATTATAATAAATGGAGGACTATGAGAGCTACCTTATACATGGAGGATTATGGGAAATGCATTATAATACATGGAGGACTATGGGGTGCATTCTAATAATATGAAGGGTTACGTGGGAACCTTTATTCTATATGGAAGGCTATGTGGGGGCCATTATAGTATCTGGAGAACTATATACGAGGGGGGACAAAGACATAAGCTTGGGATTGGAAAGTTTTGTGCTGAGTGAAAGAGGTTCTTTCCCTCAGCACCCAGCTTTCCCATGGTCTGATATGGGAAACCTGTGTGCTGAGGGAAAGATGTATAGCAGAGCATAGGGAATTTGGGTGCTGAAGACAAGATGGATATCAGAACATAGGAAAGCTGGGTGCTGATAGAAAGAGGAATTTCAGATCATGGAAAACCTGGGTGCTGACGGAAAGCGCCAAATGTCAACGTCATTTTACCATACCCCGAGTGTCAGCGTCAATATCCCATACTCCGAGTGTCGGTGTCATCCTGTACCCCGTGTGTCTGTGTGTTGAGGGGTGGGGGCAGGTCCAAACTTTGCACTGGGGCCCATCAAACTCTAGTTACAGCACTGCTCGATACAGGGATGACTAGATTGCAGTTGTTACACTGAGGTTCGTGATTTCTGGGCACTGTACTGTCTATAAGGCCAGAGTCACACTGGTGTATGATTCGAGAAAATCTCGCATTGTATTCTGCCTAATGTTAGACAATGATGCAGCTCAGATCTAAGATTTTTTTCTTCAGCCCCAATTGAACTGAGTAAAAATGGCAGCATGGTGCGATGCAGGGAGTCTTGACTCACTTGCACCCATACAAGTCTATGGGTGTGTGTGAAACATCGCACTGCGCTCGGATGACATCTGGATATACGCAGAGACAAGCAATAGAGAAGATGGAGAGATTAATACTTCCTTCTCCTCTGCACCTGTGATCCTATCACTGGATCGGATCACTGTATAATGACACTCAACTCACACTCGCAGCAGAGCCTGATCCGAGTGCCATTAGCATACTTCATCCGACGCCTTATGCTAGTGTGGCTCTGGCCTAAGGAATACACTCTGTTCAGCAACTCCATTCTAGCTGTCTCACCACTGAGGCTCTAGATCAGAGTTGCTGCTCTGAGGTTCATGTCTTATCTCCCAGCACTGTCTATAAGGAACGTCCTCTGTACAGTAACTCCATTCTAGCTCACTACAGAGGTGACTAAATCGAAGATGCTACAATAAGGCTCATGATTTCTGAGCTTACTGTACTGTCTATAAGGACGTCCTGTGTACAGCAACTCCACTATAGATGTTTCAGGACAGAGATGACTAGATCGGAGTTGTTGCACCTAGGTCTATGATTTCTGGGTACTGTACTGTCTATAAGGACGTCCTCCCTGCAGCAATGCCATTCTAGCTGTCTCACTACAGGGATGACAAGATCAGAGTTGCTGCACTGAGGTTCATGTTCTCAGAGCTCCCAGTATTGTCTATAAGGACGGCCTCAGCCAGTCCATGCATTGCGTTCCGAGATTGTACCAACGTGCATAGATGTCTGAATAAGCCCTTATACAGATTACATGAAGGCTCCCATAGACATAGGGCTACAGTTGTCAGGATCAGACAACAATCCGATGAGTATGGGGGCTTCCTGACTTACCTCAAGAATGGATGTCAAGGGAGGGAAGGAACCGGCGTGTTGGACTGTTGCACTGTGGTGGCGCATGCGCACTTGGCCTTTACTCTGGCACTCGCTTCCATGTGAAACGACTGTTATTACCTTGTCTCTTCTTTTCACGTTCACATGGAATCACCATTCATAGTGTTTCTAACACACACTATTCTATTATGATACAAATATACATTTCATTGGCGCCTTGGGCATTTCTCAGTGTTTGCTGTCCCTTTACTCCATACCTTCTGGTGGACCCTAATACTAATGGTGTACGTGATGATCTCCCACGTCGTTGTAGAGTTTTAGCCCAATGACACATGTCCCGTTTACTTTTACTATTTACACCATTAGATTTTTATTCATTAATTTAATTATTTTTCAATGTTCACAAATTCAGCAAACAGAACCGATTCTTTACATTTGATTTCAACACACACTTTATTTAATTACTCTAAATTTCCTTTATACACGCTGTTTCACTTAAAATATCACCAACTAGGAATATTCTACATGAGTATTCTCAAGACAATGGGTAATGTCTTATTTTTTTCACATACATTTTTTCTTCATTCCATTTTTATCGTTATACCCACAACTCGCAGGCACCTAATTCATATGCCACTATAGTGCCGCGTACTAACCTCCTTACTCCATATATATGCCCTACTCTATGATGCTAAGTTCTAGACCCGTTTATGACGTCTCCCAAGATCCATATATTTTAATTTTCACAGCGATTTTCTCTTTAATTATTTTTTCATAAATTTTTTCTCAATTTTGGTTATTAAATACTCACAAATGTTGCGGTTTTACATTTTATTTAAGGCGATTATACACTTTGTTTTGATGCATATGCTCTGTTATTTGTACATCAGTTATTGTAACTGTCAGAGATCCCGCCAGTATTTGAAATACAGCGGGCGGTCCTCTGGCATGTATGTACTTGTATATATAAGGGTTCACCCCGGCCATACTTCAATGTTGATTTTTCTCTGATGTCCTGATGAAGGAGACTGTGATCTCTGAAATGCGTTGACCTGACCTGTGCATAGAATAAAGAGATGCTGTAATATCAACATCGTTTATCTCCTGGTGATAGCGCGGCAAAAAAATCCGATTCTCGTGTTTCATGCTCCTATTGATTACCTCCGGGGCTGCGGCTGTTCACCAGTCTACTAAGCTACTTCTAGGAGTTGTGACTTTCACAACCCTACCAGGTGAGTGTATACACCTGCACTCGCGGATTGTTTTACTGGATAAGACCCTATTGGCGCATTTTTCTCCAGTTTTCTTTCTCTCTGTATTTGTTTTTCTTTTTTTGCAGCCACATTGAGAATGAGTAGAGCAGTGGTTGGACATCCATCTTATTGTTCCATTCTGTAATGGATAAAAATTCCCCATTTTCCCAATCAGTGCAGGTCCTGGTGATCGGGCACTCTGATCAGCAAATTATCATCTAGCCCAAGGAGAGGTGCCAACTTGTTTTCACTACACAAACCCTTTAAGGCCCATACACAACCAATCCCTTCAACTGTTTGGCTGACAGCTCTTTCATGACTATCACATACAGGAAAGCTCGGCCAAATGTACTTGTGTTCTCTAGTAGAGAGATGTTGGCCTCCTCTGTTGGTGGATTATCTTTGAAGAGAACAAAAGGATAAACAAGTGGAATTCCAACACGCCAGCTCCTACTCTTCCTTGACATCCATTCTTGATGTAAGTTGGGAGGCCCCATACACATCGGATTGTTGTCTGATCCTGGCGACTTTAGCCCTGTATATGGGAGCTTTCATGTAATCTATATAAGGGCTTATTTAGACATCTATGCACATTGGTACAATCTCAGATCACAATGCATGGACTGGCAGAGGCCATCCTTATAGACAATACTGGGAGCTCTTAAGTCATGAACCTCCGTACAGCAACTCCTATCTAGTCATCTCTGTAGTGAGACAGCAAGAATGGTGTTGATGCAGGGAGCACATCCTTATGGACAGTACAGTACCCAGAAATCATGGACCTAGGTGCAACAACTCCGATCTAGTCATCTCTGTACTAAAAGGGAAGGTGTCGTCCAAAAAAAAAAAAAAAATTCAATAACTGAAAAAAATGTAAAGTATTAATGCTGTAATGTTTTGTTTATATTATTATTGGTTTTAATAAGCAAAATATAAAAAAAAATAGAATTTATCTTACCGTGAATTCGATTTCTAGGAAACCCTCCACAACAGCACACAGGAGGTTTACTCTCCACCCTAATAGGGACAGGAAACACAAAGAGGTTAAATAACCCCTCCCCACCTCCATCTCCAGTGTTTTCCAAAGTAACCACAAATGCAAGAATGGTCTAAATCTTTATTCCAGAAATATGCCATTAAAATGCAGAACAAAAGAAAATGATAGGGAGGGAATAACTGTGCTGTCGTGGAGGGTTTCCTAGAAACTGAATTAACGGTAAGATAAATTCTATTTTCTCTAGTCACCCTCCACGACAGGACACAGGAGGAGTACCAACAAAAAAGTTGGGGAGGGACACAGCTTGGAGGACTTTACGACCAAAGGCCAGGTGCTTATTGGAGAGCAAGTCTAGCCTGTAATGTTTGGTAAAAGTATGGACAGACGACCATGTAGCGACTCTGCAAATCTGTTTGATGGAAGCATCCGCCCTCTCGGCCCAGGAAACTGACATTGATCGTGTGGAATGAGTGGTTAGGCGATCCGGAGGAAGGTGGCCCTGGTTAGTGTATGCTTCTTTGATAGCGTTTTTTATCCAGTTGGATAACGCGCTTTTGGCTGCCTTTTTCCCAGCATTCTGACCCACAATCTGGATAAAAAGATTGGAATCCTTCCTGAAGGATTCGGCCTTCTTTAGGTAGAGTACCAACGTTCTACACACATCGAGTGAATGGAATTCCATCTCTGTTTGGTTAGCTGGCTTCTGGCAAAAAAGATGGTGGGATAATGTCCTGGTTTCTATAAAAGTCTGACACCAATTTTGGAAGAAACGATGGATCCAGACGGAAGACAAACCGATCATCAAGAATCTTCATATAAGATTCAAGTATGGAAAGCACCTGAAGTTCATCCACACGCCTGGCCGTGGTGATTCCTATATGTTAATATCTTATACGTGTATGGTGTTATTTGATATGTTGTAAAAGGTATCTCTGATCTAAAGTATCACTAACTTTTATATACTCTCTATATACATGGTCCTTTATGACATTCTGTATATAGAATACAAGTTTGACATCTATGCTGTATTTATTTTGATCTGCATAAACGTGTATATTTACATGGTGACACCCATATTTATAACAGCTTACCTGTCTTATTATAGAACAATATAGGTCATATGCCTTAATAGTGAAGACTCTATCAGTAATAGTTTCTATTGTTAATTTATTTATGACACCACACATGGTGATCTTTACAATATAGTAAAATAACTAACTGTAATGGACCATACGAATATTGCGATATATATTAATATAAGGATATTTTCATAATTTATTGTATTCATTTAAGTATTATATATTCCCCCATTCAGCCACTTTTCATATGAGGATATTGTACAATTGACCACACTGCCCTGTCTAGTTTTATGCACAGGTTTGCACATTGTTTTTATCTAACACGGTCTTCACTAAATGTCCCAGAAAATATAAAGTTTGTTATAATAATTTGACATAAAATACCTGTCTGTCTATTTTTGGACATTATTATATTAAGAAGTGACCAATGGTCATATGTAGGTTGATATTTCACGAAAACCTAAGCGTGATCATCGTACTGTGAAGAGATTTGTGGCTGATTCTGAGCACATATGTGTTCGTGCTGATAAAGGGAGAATGAGGAAGGTTTCTGCCAGGCAAGTTCATTGGATTAAGAGAGCAGCTGCTAAAAAGCCATTATAAACCAGCAAACATATCTGAAGCTGCTGATGCCTCTGGAGTCCCTTGAACCTGAAGGTGTAGGATCCTTCAAAGACTTGCTTTGGTGCATAAACCTTCTATTCGGCCACCCCTAACCAGTGCTCACAAGCAGAAATGGTTGCCGTGGGCCCAGACATATATGAAGACTAATTTTCTAACAGTCTTGTTTACTGATAAGTGTCGAGCAACCCTGGATGGTCCAGATGGATGGAGTAGTGGATGGTTGGTAGATGGCCACCATGTCCCAACAAGGCTGTGACGTCAGCAAGGAGGTGGAGGAGTCATGTTTTGCGCTGGAATCATGGGGGGATAGCTGGTAGGCCCTTTTAAGGTTTGTGAAGGTGTGAAAATGACCTCTGCAAACTATATAGAGTTTTTAACTGACAACTTTCTTCCATGGTACAAAAAGCAGAAATGTGGCTTCTGGAGCAAAATAATCTTCATGCATGACAATGCACCATCTCATGCTGCAAAGAATACCTCTGTGTCATTGGCTACTATGCGCATAAAAGGAGATAAACTCATTGTGTGGCCACCATCTTCCCCTGACCTCAACCCTATAGAGAACCTTTGGTGTATCATCAAGCAAAAGATCTATGAGGGTGGGAGGCAGTTCACATCAAAACAGCAGCTCGGGGAGGCTATTCTGACATCATGCAAAGAAATTTAAACAAATTCTCCAAAAACTCACAAATTCAATGGATGCAAGAATTGTGAAGGTGATATCAAAGAAAGGTTCCTATGTTAACATATAAATTGGTGTAACGCCTGCCTGGATCCACAGACTCAGACAGGCTGTAATGTACAGGCTAGAGGGAAGCCACTCAGCAAGCAGGACCCCCAGAACCCTGAAACCCTTTAACCCCTATACAGGGATTTGGAATTACACAGGACCCTGGAGATCACTACCTGTTGAAGGCTGCAGTCTGAGAGAGTAGTCATCAGGCAGGGTCAAACAAGGAATTGCGGAACAGGGACAGAATCAGCAGGCAAAGGATGTAATCAGAAACAAGCAGAGGTCAAAACCGGCTCGGGCAGCGAGGTACAAAAACAGCAGGCAGGAGGGTAGTCAGGAAACAAGCGGTAATCAGCACATGAAATCACAGGACGAACCAGGCACCAGAATTCTCAGAACTATCTCTGGCAGAGGTCAGCAGACAGGAGGGGCATTAAAAAGGGTGTGGTGTCTTCCCATAGGCTGTAGCTGAATGATGGTACCTCAGCTGGGAGACACCCGCCACCTACAGTCAGCCAGTGGCACTGAAGATCCCCAGGAAACCCAGACCAGTGGATGAACGGAGCCTGCGGCCACTGGTGCCGCTGGCATCGACTCTTCTCCCATCACCAGCACCATGCGCGGCAGGAACACGGCGTCGCCTGGCGATCGGAGCAGAAGTCGATGGAGCGGACTCCGGCGGTGACGTAACACTTGGCCTGTTAGGATGTTTTGGAGTTAAATAGCTTTTTATTTTAGTGAATGTGACCTAACAATGCTGCATTTTCAGTTCTTTAAAACATATAAAAATGTTTAGACACTCTACTGTGCCTAATAATTTGGGACAGTGCATTTTACGTTTTTTTGTTTTTTTTTTAATTTTGAACATTATACTGTTATCATTGGGAGGTTTCTTCAATAAAATTTGATGTATACTCTAACGGGTGATGACTATTTTGACTGACTGTCATTTGCACCGACCGTTTAGAAAAATAAGAGAAAAATATAAATTTGCATAATAATTTGGAACATGGTGTATAGCTAGTTGTCTACAACAAGACCTGAACACCGAAGAGAGAAATCTTTTTACCCAGTGATGGTTTGCTAGGTCTTGATCAAAATAAGCACTCAATGCCGATACCTGGACCTTAAAAGTGCTGGGACAGACCTTTTTCAAGGCCGTTTTGTAAGAAGTCCAGGATGTGAGCTACATTCAGATGAAATAGGTTAGGAACCTGAGGTTTGCACCAGGCGGTAAAGGTTTTCCATATCTTGAAATATGTGAGGTTGGTGTCTGGCTTACGGCTTTTTTGAAGAGTCTCAATTACTCTCTCTGACAGGCCAATGGCTATTAGAATTATGGCTTCAGAAGCCACGCTGCCAAGTTCAGTCTCCTGAGATCTTGATGGAAGGGTGGACCTTGATGGAGAAAGTCGTGGACTTGAGGCAATATGAAGGGCCCGTCCTGAGACAAGTTTATGAGGGCCCCAAACGAACTTCTCCTGAGCCATATTGGTGCGACCATTATGGTAGGCGTTTTGTCTGTTTTCTTTTGCAGAGTCCTTGCCAGTAGTTGTATTGGTGGAAAAGCATAGGCTAGTGGAAACCTCCAAGGGAGGGAGAAGGCATCCACTGCTAGAGCCTGATCGTTGGGATTCAGGGAAACAAGTTGATTTACCTTTTGCGTTCTGCTTGTTCGCAAAGAGATCCACCTCTGGATGGCCCCACCTCAGGACTAAAGCTGGGTTTACACACTGCAACATCTCAAACGACATCGCTGTAACGTCACCGGTTTTGTGACGCAATAGCGATGTTGTTTGCGATGTTGCAGTGTGTGAATCCTATCAGCGACCTGGCCCCTGCTGTGAAGTTGTAATCGTTACAAATCGTTCAGGACCATTCCTAGGTCCTTTGTTTCCCGCTGTGCAGCATGAAGTTTCAGTGTGTGAAGCCTTTTCAGCGACTTTGTTAGCAACTTCCCTTTCAAAAGGCTGCTTATCAATGTCCCCAACAACCAGCTAAGTCGCTCTGCAGGTCCGGATCGCTGTTGAGTTGTTGGCCAGGTTTGCCTGTTTGAACGCTCACCAGAGACTTAGCAGAGACTTAGGGAGGTCGCTATTGCATCACCAAACCGGTGACGTTACAGCGATGTCCTTTGCGATGTTGCAGCGTGTAAACCCAGCTTAAGATGTGGAATACGTCTGCCTTCAAAGACCATTCCCCAGGATGAATGTCCTTCCTGCTGAGATAATCCGCCTGGGTATTTGCGGAACCCTTCAGATGGACGGCCGACAGAGATAGATGTCTTTCTGCCCAACAAAATATTTTTGCGGAAATCCTTTGAAGGCTCATGAGTAGAGTTGAGCGCGGTTCGCGGTTCGAGGTTCTCCAGTTCGCGGCTCGAGTGATTTTGGGGGCTGTTCTAGATCGAACTAGAACTCGAGCTTTTTGCTAAAGCTCGATAGTTCTAGATACGTTCGAGAACGGTTCTAGCAGCAAAAAGACAAGCTAATTACTAGCTGGCTTTCTGCTGTAATAGTGTGACTCACACTATTATGAAATTTCAGCGTATAGTGTGCGGGAACAGCGCATTCAGATCACTGCTGTTTGGATAATGGCTTAAAGTAAAGTAAACTTAGTGGCATCCTAAAAGTGGCTGTTGGACTTCCATTAGTGTCCCACTGGTGCAAAGCTATTTGCAGCACCTCTGCATTGCACACTCAAACTCATTGTTACTAAGCCATTATACTAGCAAACACTGAGTAAACTTAGTGGCATCCTAAAAGTGGCTGTTGTTCTCCATTTGTGCCCCAATGGTGCCAAGCTATTTCTAGCACCTCTGCATGACACCCTCCTGCTCTGTTTTTAATAAGCTATAATAATAGCAAAAAATGCTGCCATTTAGTGGCATACAAAAAGTGGCTGTTGTACTCCATTTGTGCCCCACTGGTGCCAAGCTATTTCCAGCACCTCTGCATGACACCCTCCTGCTCTGTTTTTAATAAGCTATAATAATAGCAAAAAATGCTGCCATTTAGTGGCATACAAAAAGTGTCTGTTGTACTCCATTTGTCCCCCACTGGTGCAAAGCTATTTCTAGCACCTCTGCATGACACCCTCATGCACATTTTGCAACACTATTTTTATAGCAAACTCAGGGAATTCCTTACTGCATTTCATCATTAGGAGGGATAGAAAGTGAGGCTTTCTTTACTGTCCTAGTACACACAGAACACGGCCACTGTACCCACCTGCCCTCTTTTGCCACGCTATTTAATTTGCCCAAAGAGCTGACACTTTTTCTGCCATCCTAAAATTGTCTGGAATACTAAGATATTGTTCCTTTGCTGCCAAGCAAGGTACAACACCTGTGCATTCTACACTCCTTTCCATTTCTGGAACGCAATAATTAACTGCAGGTAGTCCAGCCAATCTGTGACGAAGGTGCAGGCGTGGATATAATGTTTCCTTCATCCAATGGTGGTTCTCTCGATGTCTGACTGCTCAACAATACCATCTGTTTGCACTTAAAAAACAAGTGACGACCTGCCAATCACACTCCCGCTTACGGGTAACGGGGTGGAAGTTCAGTGTGAAAAAGCATGTGTGACTGCTGTCCCCACAGTCACAGAGGATGAAGAGCACGCAGATGCACGTGATGGGGCAGGCGGTGGTTGCACAGCCCCGCTAGGCCGCATTGTAGCACAGTGAAATTCCCTTTGCGACTTATGCTTCATTTTAAGTTTTGTATTTGGTGGGATCCACAGTATGCAGCAAAACCACGCAACATGAAAAGCACTGTTTGCAGTTGGGTTCATAAATGATTCTTTCACTTTCCCAAAACAAACAATAAGAACCATGCATTAAATTGAAATAATAGAACAATCTATTCAGTTGCCTACTGCTTGCTAAGCCCTCTGCGTAGCAGCAGTAATTGTGTTTGTGTGTGTGTGTGTTTGTGTGCGAAGACAACTTACTAGTGGCGCATCACAAGAGCTTCCCAGTTATCTACCTAAACATAGACAAAACACATCACCCACCCTGAATACCCTTGTTAGCTGAAGCCTCACAGATAAGGCAGATGATAACAGTGTGAATGCAAACCACACAGCTTTGCAACACAGTCATGTAAATATTGAAAAGCAACATTCAATGCAAACATGTGTCGCTGTCCCTCTATGATTTAAACTGTACATGACAATTTGACAGTGGAGAGGCAGCAGGTGTGATTGTCTACCCAGAACAGATATGTGTTTTCATAATAAAACAAAGTGTTGCTTGCCCGCATTATTGTCTGGGCACAGCCTACCGTACCCGGGTACTGTGATGTCCAGTTGCCAGAACTACAGACTTTACCCTCCTCTCACGGTAAGCAGTATAGACAGCACCGTAAGAATGTTGGTCTGTGGCACAGGATGCTGCTCACTGGTGTTACGGTGCTCATCATCAAAGTACAACATGACTCCCCTCACAATTGAACGAAGTGTTTCCGCAGTTGCTCCTTCCTGTGTGCCGATTTAACCCAGCCGCAGCCTTACTCCAGTGTTTCGCCAACTGAGCATGCTCTGCCTGACTGTGTCATTCCTGAGGCAAAGTCTTAATTTTGGGCTACAGCGCATGCTCGTTTGGACTGTGCCTGAGTCATTCTGCGACCTGCGGCTCAACACACTTACACAGGGCCCTGGTGCTTGACTCACTCTCGGGAGGCCACTAAAACTAACTGCACCCAACATCAGCCCCAGGTGTCCCCTTACAGTGCAGTGGCGGTCCCCACTGACCGCAATACTGAGAGTGGCATCACGAAAATACATATAAAGAAGCAACCTAAGTGTGACCAGACTCTTCCTCCACGTGGCGTCCCTGAAGGTAATGCACCAACACAACACCTGTGGGGCTTCACACTGACTGAGAAAAGCCTCTTTGCACAGGTACTTGCACTCCGTGCCGGGTCTAAGTCCTGTGTTGTGCCTAGACAGCATGCTGAAGCGGATAGTCTTTTTTTCAGAAACTGTATTTCATGCTACTGAGCATGCTCAGGCACTTACTGAATCAGAGGCTAGGTCGGGTAATGAACTCTTTGGCCCTGCCCCTGATGTGGGGAGCCCATATAGACCACAGGGAATCAGGTGTCCTGACAATTTGGCCAGGCTACTCCCAACAGGCTTGCAGAGGGCCGTCCCTATGACTTGTCACCTCATTGTTGTTGGTCAGACGATGACTGTTGAGGTGTTTTGGTTGTGGCAGCCATGAGGTCATCATTCAAGTGGCGGTTCAAAATAGGACGCTAGTAATGCCACTCATGATGATGTGTCACTCTGCTTTTGTCTCCAGGAGGTGCATTGTGGTTCACCCTGGTTTGGGACGGACCCAGGTTATAAAAGGGGCTGGAGCCAAGAAGAAGGTGCCCAGTCTTCTATTATGCTCCGAAAGAGCACACCTCCATGTGTTGAACCCATGGCGGCTTTAGGCCAGAGGTAGGCAGGGATAGGTCATCGATGCAGGCCGCCACCACAGTTGGTAACGCAGAACGTTTAAAGGCCCTGTCACACACAGAGCTAAATCTGCGGCAGATCTGTGGTTGCAGTGAAATTGTGGACAATCAGTGCCAGGTTTGTGGCTGTGTACAAATGGAACAATATGTCCATGATTTCACTGCAACCACAGATCTGCCAAAGATTTATCTCTGTGTGTGACGGGGCCTTAAGAACAGCTCCTGTCCTACCAGTCCTGCTAGTGCAGCCCAGTGGCATAAACAGGCCTGATGCTGCTGATGCGCCTGCTGTCCACAGGTGTGTCCCCTACGCAGACGGACTGGATAACCAATTGCCCCTGTGTTGTTAACAGGGAGTTACGGGGCTGGGTGGTCGTGTGGACCCTGTCACACTAACAGGGCTCCAAGTCTCCACATCCGAGTTGCGTCTAACTCGGTTCAGGCTACTATTTGTTTGAGAGTCAACCTGCTCTGTATCCTCCACCTAACCTTCCAGTTGCCAACCTCTCCTTTTCCATCTGTGAGCATGGTGGACACCGAATGGCGATTGGGATATCTACCTTTCTCTTTCTTTTTTTCTTAATATTTTTGATATAGCGGTAACATAGTATATACCACCTTATCCAAATCTGCCAGTCCCACCATACCAGATGTTGTTTCTTCAGCAAATGTTAATGTTGCTTAACCACCAAACCCACGGACACAAACTTTTTTACCCTTTCCAACACACCTGTTCCCCTTTCCACCAGCATCTGTCCTTTTTCAACTCATTTTGGTATATGACCAAAAATGCAACTCTGCAGAGACACCATACTCAACGCCGTCTCAGCACAGCAGCCAGCCCTCAGTCCCTCAGATGTGGACAAGTAAGACCATTTCCTCCTATCGATGAAAAAGCGTTGAGATTCACTCTGTGCACCACTGGTGTTTAGTGGAAAAGCAGATATAAGATTGCGTACCACCTTCTGCTGATACTCCTGCATACGTGCGTCCCTTTCTATGGCAGGAGTTATTTCGCAAAATGTTGTGTTGTACCGGGGATCTAACAGTGTGGCAACCCAGTAGTCAGCATGACTTGGAATTCGTACAATCCGAGGGTCATGTTGTAGGTAGTGCAGCAAGAAGGCGCTCATGTGTCTTGAGCATCCAGGAGGACCAAGTCCTTGGTGTGTTGGTGGCGGAGAGTTGAGAATCGTGCCTCCTTCCTCTGCCCTCTCCCCACAACCTCGCACAACCAACATGTGAGCAAGCTCTCACTAATCTGCTGAGTCTTCCATGCCCATCGCCAGTTTGTCCTCCATTTCTTCCTGGGCTCCTGCACCTTCCTCAACTGTTTTGCTGATACTATGCTCCCTTGATAGTCCCTCTCCCCCACCGTACCATGACTGCCGCCAAGGTGCCGCTGACCGTCTGGACCTTGTAGATCTTGTTATCCCTTCCGCATATGACTCCTCCAGTACTTCCTCCCTTCCTCTTGGACCAACACCTGACTCTGAATAATACTTACAGTGTGTTCCATCATGTAGATGACCAAAATTGTCACGCTGAGAATGTCATCGCCAGTGTTAAACATCTGCGTCGACATTTGTAAACTGTGTAGAACGGTGCATATGTCCTTGATCTGACACCACTCCAGCAGCGTGATCTGCATCACCTCTGGATCAAGTTAGCCCAGGGTATACGTCATAATAACGTATTTCAGCAGGGCTCTGCGGTGCTGCCACAGACGCTGCAACATGTGCAGATTAAAATTCCTGCATGTCGGAACATCGGATTTCTGACATTTAACTGCCAGACCTTAAGACTTCAGGAGTGATGAAAGTTGTTGAGCTACTGAGTGCGAACGATGGAAGTGAGCACATAGCGAGCGTGCCCGCTGTACAAGGCCATGTAGGCCGGGATGTTGTTTTAAAAATTGCTGGAGAATCAGATTAAACACGTGAGCCATACAAGTCACGTGTGTCACATGGGCCTGACGAAGGCACGCTGCCATGTTTGCATCATTGCCGCACACAGCTGTTAAGTCGCCACCGTAGTCCGCTACGTCAATTTGTACTCCTGTCGCAAGGTGACAACGTGTTCCTTTCGTGCATAGTGCTGATGATGGGAGAGGAGTCGATGCCAGCGGCGCAGGTGGACGCAGGTTATGGTCACCCACTGGGTTGCGTTACCTTGACAGATGCAGAACCACAGGCTGAATGCAGGGGGTGGGTATCTCACAGATGAAGTACCATCATGCAGCTACAACCAATGGGAAGACACAACACCCTTTTTTAGGCCCCTCCTGTCTGCAGACCACTGCCAGACATAGCTATGAACCTCTGGTTAATTTTACCCCCAGTTTAGTTTTATGAGTTTGTGTGCTTGTTACCTGACTACTTTTCCTGCTTGCTGTTTAGGTACCTCGTTGGCCGATTTGCATTTCACCTCTGCTTGTTTTCTGATTAAGTCCTGTCCGTCCCATTCTGTTCCTCTTCCTCAATTTATGTTTTGACCCTGCATCACTACTATTCTCTGGAACTGCAGCCTTCCACAGGTATTGATCAACTTGGGCCCTGT
Source organism: Anomaloglossus baeobatrachus (assembly GCF_048569485.1). Taxonomy (NCBI): domain Eukaryota; kingdom Metazoa; phylum Chordata; class Amphibia; order Anura; family Aromobatidae; genus Anomaloglossus; species Anomaloglossus baeobatrachus. The sequence goes on along the minus strand of NW_027441780.1, from coordinate 60,372 downwards.
GTCATTCAACATCACTGTATAGGGATTAAAGGGTTTCAGGGTTCTGGGGGTCCAGCTTGGTGAGTGGGTTCCCTCTAGCCTATCCTTTACAGCCCGTCTGAGTGTGTCAATCCAGGCAGGCGTTACACCGTGCCCTCGACAGAAGGACATGTAGGTCGGGATAGTGTTTTAAAAATTGCTGGAGATTCGGATTCAACACGTGAGCCATACAAGGCACGTGTGTCACATTGCCCTGAAGAAGGGCCGCAGACTGTTTAGCATCATTGTCGCACCCGGCATTCCCTGGCTGCTGGTTGAGTGGAGACAACCATTGATGAAACTCTGTCTCACTCTACAGAGCTAACCGTCCACAATTCCTCAGCGGTGTCTCACATTTCCCCTACATTTCAAAGTAAACATTTGACCGCCTGATGGCCTTGAGCTCTGCTGCCAGCATAGTAAGGAGGTGTGTGGGATTACTTGGGCGCAGTTACAAGGAAGGGTGGCCTGACCACACAGGGTTTGGGCTGAGGTGCAGGAACAACACGAGGTTGATGAGGCAGAAGCAGTGGAGGAACTTGTACATACAGAAGAAGGATTAAAACACACAACTCGTCGGGACGGAAAGACTTGTACAGCAGACCCTTCTTCATCTCTCACCATAGTTACCCAGTGCCCAGTCAGCAACATGTAACTCCCCTGTCCATGCTTACTGGTCCAAGTATCTGTGGTGAAATGCACCCTGTCACACACAGAGTTTCTCAAGGAATCGGTGATGTGTGCGACCTGCTGTGGTAGCACGGGCACGCCTTTCTTGGAGAAGGAGTGGCGAATGGCCATCGGCTCTTGGGGCACTGCAATGGGCATAAGGTCTCGAAAATCCTCGGTCTCAAAAGGGTGTAAAGGCAGCCTTTCTGTAGCCAACAAGTTGCAGATGCTGAAACTCAACCTCTTAGGCATGTCATGCCCTTCGAAAAGCATGTAAAACACAGCGAGGGGACTCCAACCACAGTCTCCCTCGTTGCCACTAATTGGGCCACACACACCCCACTTGACTGGCATCAGTTGATGCCCCTTTTCAAAATGAAACAGATGCTTTGCATGAAGCACTCTCAAAAATACGCGTGCCTTTCGCCTCCCCTGGCTGACCCAGGGGAAGAAAAGTCCTCTGAGAGCCATGACTTGTTCATCTTGGTTCTTTTAGAAACACAGCGAGGGGACTCCAACCACAGTCTCCCTCGTTGCCACTAATTGGGCCACACACACCCCACTTGACTGGCATCAGTTGATGCCCCTTTTCAAAATGAAACAGATGCTTTGCATGAAGCACTCTCAAAAATACGCGTGCCTTTCGCCTCCCCTGGCTGACCCAGGGGAAGAAAAGTCCTCTGAGAGCCATGTCCACATTGTCAGTGGACAGACACGTGTGCTTATCTGCCAGCAGACCCCCAGCAGCACTGAAGACAGGTTCCGAGAGAACGCTGGCTGCAGGACACGACAAGATCCCCAAGGCGTATGTGGCAAGCTCAGGCAATTTATCCAGATTGGAAGCATAAAATGAGCAGGGCTCAAGTTGCACAGTAATGGCATTGATGTTTCCTTGCATATACTCATATATCTGTGTCTCCTCCTCTTTTTCCTTGTCCTGCTCTTTTGTTTTCGCATGAGTATATGTCCTTGTCACTTTCCCATGTGTTTGTGTTGTGTTGTGAGTTGTTTGTCACCTTTTGGACACCTTTGAGGGTGTTTTCTAGGTGTTTTTATGTGTTTGTGATTGCCTCCCATTGTTTCCTATGCGGTTCGAGTGGTTCGCCGAACCGGTTCGCCGAACCGAACTCGAACGAGACCTCCGTTCGGCGAACCGAACTCGAACCGAACCGCGACCGGTTCGCTCATCTCTACTCATGAGGCGTGTGCTTCCTTGATGACGAAGGTGTGCTACAGACGTCATATTGTCCAAGTAGACTATCACGTGTGCCCCTTGGATCATGGGGGATGCTGCTCTGACAGCTTGGTCCACAGCTTCTAGCTCTCAGTAATTTGTGTATCTGCGGTTGACCTCCTGGGACCAGAGACCTTGAAAGGGAACTTGAGAGACTATCGCTCCCCAGCCTCTCTGGCTGGCATTCGTTGTATTCGTCATCAGTGATTCCAGATTCCAGCAGACTCCCCTTTGTAGATGAGTTGGAATCATTCACCACAGCAAAGATGTTTTGACTGGACCTGGCAAAGATATCTTTTTGTTCAGGGACCTCTGAGAACCGTTCCAAGAAGCTAGGATGTGAGCTTGTAGTGAGCTTGAGCCCAGGACACTGCTGGGAGACATGACGTCATAGATCCTAACACTGACATTGCGAATCTTAGGGTTATCCATCGCTGATGATGCAGGGCAAAAACTTTGTTTTTCATCCTCACTTGTTTGTCTATGGGCAGAAAGGACATTTGTTTGATGGTAACTCTGAGGAAGACCTTCCTTGTAGAGGGAAGTAGGTCCAATTTTTTGAGGATTTATCACCAATTCCAATCTCTGTAGGATTTTAAGGGTCATCGATACCTGTTGTCGAGGTAAGGAATGATACAAATGTTCTGACTTCGTATGAACACCACTACCTCCCCCATTAGCTTGGTGGACACCCGAGGGGCTGAAAAGAGACCAAACGGGAGGGCGTTGAATTGGTAGTGATGGAGAAACCCGTTGTGACGAACCGCGAAACGGAAGATTTTTTGTGAGCGTGACAGATTGGGATGTGATAATATGCATTCTTTAAATTGATAGTAGCCATGAAAAACCAGTGACTGATAAGAGGTATGGTGGATTTCACGGACTTCATTTTGAAACGTCTGTGGATGATATGACGATTTAATAGTTTCAGATTTATAATCAGCCTGGGGGCGCCGTTTTTTTTTTTATTAAGAACAAACCGGAATAATGATCGTGACCCACCTCTGTCTCTGGTACTGAAGATATTACTCCTACATTTTGGAGATTTTGAATGCTTAGCATAAGGGTGTCCTTAGACAGGTGGTAGGTATGTGGCAAATTCGATTTTTAGGCCATCCCTGATGGTGTTTATGACCCACTGATTTGACGAAATCTCTTGCCACTGATGAAGAAACCTGGATAGATGAACCCCTCTTCTGATGGAGTCATTGCTTCTCTTGATGATGGCTCCGATCTTCGGAATCCGGAACTTAAAGATGTTACTACCTTTGCCCCCTTTTTGATAACATTACTGACCCGTTTTACCTTTCCCTTGGTACTGGGTAGGCTGACTCTGGTGGGGGGACGAAAATTTTTTATCCTTTGCTTCTCCTCTGGCAACAGCTTCATTTTATCTGTTGCCGTCTCCAGGATGTCATCCAGGGCTAGGCCAAAAACATATTCTCCCCGAAAGGGGATAGAGCATAGCTTAACTTTAGAAGCCGCTTTGCAGCTCCAAAGTTTAAGCCAAATGGCTCGTCTTGCAGAATTTGAAAGAACCCCACTTCTTGCTGTCACCTGGACTGACTCGGCCGATGAATCTGCAAGACATCCTGTCGCCATCTGTAGAGGTGGAAGGGAAGCCAAGAGATCTTCCTTTGGTGTGTCTTGGGCGAGATGCTCCTGAACAGTGATCTGGCTACACATTTAGAGGCCACCACGGTCCTATGTAGTACCGCGGAGGTCTCCCAGGATTTCTTAAGAACGCGGTCAATCTTACAGTCCATGGGATCCTTAAATTGTGATGAATCCCCAAAAGGGAAGAGTAGTCCTTCTGGCCACTCTGGCTACTTGTACATCCACCTTAGGCACCTCCCAGTAGCAGGCAGGATTGTCTTCTAGCAGGAACCAGTTCCTCAATTCCCGAGGAATGATAAGGCGCTTCTCTGGGGCGTCCCACTCCTAGAGAATCATATCTCTGATGATCTCATGCACCGGGTAATCCTACTTTCTTTTGGGTTCTTAAACCCCCAAACATTTCCTCCTGTACTGACATGGCAGATTTCTTTTCCTCAACCCCCATAGTATCCCGCACCGCTCCCAGTAGTTCATCCATATCATCCATGGAGAAGAAATATTTGTTCTCGACTTTATCCACTGAAGAGATACCTTCATTCTCCTCTATGACCTCATCTGGTAGTGATGATGGACCATCTAAAGAGTCTGACTCTGAGACTCCTCCATGAGGCTGTTTCCTCTTCTTGGGTGCAGGGGCTGCAATGGGAAGAGGCTGAGAGAGGGATGCTAGGGAAAACTGAACCTCCTGACGTACCAGGCTTCTTAACTCTTCAATGAGGGAGGGTTGTTCCTCTCTAACTACTCAGTCAGTACAGGGTTAGCATAGTCTCTTATTATGGCCCGAAGGAAGCCTCTTGCTACACAACACATTTACGGCTGGAGGTCTTCTCCTTCTTGGATGCCACATTCTTATCTCTTCCGACCTTCACCCAAGTTGCGAGAGAGAAAAAAACTTCGTCACTCAAAAGGAAACAGTGGAAAATGTGTAAAAAGATTGCTTATTTTAATGGTTCTTCATATGAAAAACGAAAAGAGAAAAAAAAATAGTTGTTGACGTTTCGGCTAATACAATAGCCTCTCAGTAAACTGTATGTATACAGGGTATAATAAAAAAAAATATGCATGGAAAACCTCGTCACCAGTCTTCTTCACTCTGTCCTTGGATCAGGTGCTCACTAGATACCATCACTGCATGTATTACCATTGACTGGATTCAAGAGCAGACTCTTGCTATCTTTCTCATAACAGGTCATTTCCTGACCGCATATATCTCACTACTGCATGATTATCATCGACTGAGTTCAAAAGCAGACTCTTGCTATCCTTCTCATAACATTCCACGGAATTGTTAAACTGGTGACAAGGTTTTCCATGCATATATTCTTTTGATTATACCCTGTATATATAGACAGTTTATTGAGAAAGGCTATTGTATTAGCCGAAACGTCAACAACTGTTTTTTCGCTTTTCTTTTTTCATATGAAAAGCCATTAATAAAAACAATCTTTTTCAAAAGAAACACATTTGCCACTGTTTTCCTTTTGAGTGCTGAAGTTCTTTTCTCTCTTTTGGTTAAATTTTGACTTCTGAGCACCAATTATCACGGTTGAGCCAGATTCTTTACTTTTCTATTCCCCCAAGTTGCAGTATACTCACTGAACCGGGGGCTGCGTTGGGCTCCACAGAAGCAGAGTGGGTAGAGCGATCTCCCTCCATCCTCAGTCCAGCCTGGAGAGTGCTTTGACAGGGATCTTTTTGCAGTCCGGATGATATCCCAGCTTCCCACTGTGGGGCGATTCCACCTCTACCATCGGTCGGGAGGAACGCAGGCCATCTAACGGGGCGAGTGCCTGGTTTACCGCCACGGTGCTGTAATCACGCATGTGTTCCACAGTGCAATGTATGAAATCTGAAAGTGACGCTGGCAAGGAACCCCCTGATGACGTCACTTTCTACTCGCCCCAAAGCCATCGTCCGTGAGAGAGGAGGTGCCGAGGAGCTAAAGGAGGCCCCTGGTGAGTCAGCCTACCCAGTTTTAGCTCTGAGGTGCAGGAGGGGCAGGCGGGTCCCAAATCCAAATGAAACGGAGGCAGCAATGGAGGAGGAAGCGGGTTGGCTCAGACCTCAGCTGCCCGATTGGTAAGGAAGTATGTATGCGACGTTCTCATCACTAGCCACGGAAGCACCGCAGGTCACCTTTTCGTGCCCCATAGGGACAGGAAACAACACTGGAGATGGGAGGTGGAAAAGCGGTTATTTAACCTCTGTTTTCTGTCCCTATTAGGGTAGAGAGGTAACCTCCTGTGTGCTGTCATGGAAGGTGACTAGAGAAAAATAAAATGTTTGATATTTTACTTTTAAGCACTAGGAGGAGCAGCTGCTGAAATCCTACTGTAGACCTACTGTACTGTATAACTAGCTCACATTACAACTGCAGTAAAAGTGGGTGTAATCTGTCCATGTGTGTGATGTCACCTCCGCCTTCTGTTCTGCGTGTTTCCAAAAGGATAACAGAGAATGAAGTTAAGGATCACAGTGCGGAGCCATTTTGTTAGTGAGCGCAAAGTGATCCTAATATCTAGTGTCACCAAGGACAGCTGCATAGTGCTCCTTACATAGCGCTCTGCACAACCCATACCAGCAATGCTCTGCTGCATGCCCGCCTTCAATGATCTGCTGCATGCATGCCAGCCCGCAAATTTCTGCCGCATGCTCGCCCACAATGCTCTGCCACATGTCCACCCCCCAATGCTCTGCCACACGCATGCCCCACCCCCAATGCTTTGCCGCACGCTTGCCCCAATGCTCTGTCGCATGCAGGCCCCCAATGTTCTGTCGCATGCAGGCCCCCAATGCTCTGCAGCGCGCACATCTCCCAATGCTCTGCTGCATGCACGTCCCTCAATAACTGTCAATCTTACTCGGTTTGGGGCTCCATGCAAGATCTCGCCTCTTGGGGGTAAGTGTTACGAGGGGGACCCGGGGAAGCGTGCCAAGATGGGGAATGGACAGCTTCCGCCGGTCAAGGTCCACTGTGCGGTGTAAGGGACCGTTGCTATGGTGGGTGAAGAGTGAGCGGGTTGCTGCTAGCGATCGTCTGGAATGTCACAGACGATCTATGTACACCGGTCTGCCCTAACCCGTGAGGGTTGTATGGCAGGGGTCACACGGCTCGGTGTACCTGTTGCACGGGGAAGCACAGAGGTGCCCACGCACGTGTGCCAGTGGAAGTCACGAGAATATGGCACGAGGGTAGCACAGAGGTGCCCACGCACGTGTGCTTTCAATAACCAGGTGAGTCCGGTGGAGACTCGAGGAGCTCACCTGGAACAGGAACACGGCCTGTCGAAGGAGCTACTGCCGGAGCAGCAAGGCAGGGACACGGCCTGCAAACCAGGTGCTGCCTAAGCAGCAAGGGCCAAGCCCACGGAAGACGATAATGCCTGAGCAGTGGCGTGGCAGCACGCTGCCAGACATCCAAACATAGAAGGACGGTCGTGCGCCGCCATGATGGCAGGAGGAGCTTTTAAGGAGGTGTCGCTCCAGCCAAGGGCGGGCGCGAGACGGAGATGACGGACTTGACCCAATCAGGATCCACGACGTCCCAGCCTGGCCAGTCAGGATTCACCACGTCACCAGCCTCGTCATCAAGCCGTGTGACGTGAGTGGGCGAATCAGGACCCACCAAGCATTGCACATGCTCACCCTCCTGCCTCTGGGAAATAGAGGCGGGATCCTCGGTCTCACAATGTGTAGAGATAACGGGAGTCTCACTGCTTCCCTGAGCAGCAAACCTCTGCACATTGCGCAACCTCACAGACCTTCGGGGCTGCTGAGCAGGAGGAGCCGCGGCAGGCAAGGAATGGGAGACCGCCTCATTTCTTGCAACAGGAGTACCACTAGGTGTCACCCTTGTGCTGCCTCTCTAAGGACGTTTCTCCTGCACTCTGCGCAGTCTGGCAGACCTTCGGCGCTGCTGAGCAGGAGCGCTCGTGGCAGGCAAGGAGACTGCCTCATTCCTTGCCACAGGAGAGCCACGAGGTGTAACATTACCCCCCCGTCTAGGCCCCCCCCTGCCCATGCTCGAAGGCCGCTATCAAACCCGGGGCGTGGATATGATCCTCCAATTCCCAGGATCTATGCTCTGGACCACGGCCGACCCACTCCACGAGGTAGTACCTCCTGCCCCGTATGACTTTTGTCTCCACAAGCTTCGCCACCTCAGGGTTGTCGGACGGAGAGTCGGTTTGAGGCGTCAGGGACCCCGAGAACTTATTAAGTCGTACGGGTTTCAGGAGGGACACGTGAAAGGTGTTGGCTATAGCCCAGCGTGGAGGGAGCTGGAGTCGGTATGCCACCGGGTTTACCTGCTCTAGTACTTTAAACGGACCCAGGTACCTAGGGGCGAACTTGGCTGCCTGTACCCGTAGGTTAACATTCTTAGAGGACAGCCACACTAGGTCACCAGGGGCGAAGGATGGTGCCGGGCGGCGGCGCACATCAGCTGTTGTCACCATCCGGTCTTTAGCCCTCTTAAGGGCCTCTTGGGTGTTATCCCAGATCTCCTGGGCCTCGGTCGCCCAATCCTCCACTCTAGGATCGGGTGACGTAATGGGCATCGGAACCGGGATTCTGGGATGTTGTCCGTTATTGAGCAGGAACGGAGTCTGGCCAGAGGATTCATGGACCGAATTATTAATGGCAAATTCGGCCCAAGGAAGGAGGTTAGCCCAGTTGTCGTGGTGCGCGGAGATAAAATGGCGGAGGTAAGTTACCAAGGTCTGATTGGTCCTCTCCACCAGTCCATTGGTTTCGGGATGGTATGCGGAGGAGATGTTCAGCTCTATCTGCAGGAGCTTACAGAGCTCTCTCCAGAAGCGAGACGCGAACTGGGGACCCCGGTCGCTCACCACCTTGTCAGGCATGCCATGCAGCCTAAATACATGCCTAATGAATAAGGTGGCGAGAGCACGTGACGTCGGGAGTCGTGGGAGAGGCACCAAGTGGACCATTTTAGAGAAGTGATCCGTGATGACCCATACGACCTTGTGGCCTGCTGACTTGGGCAGATCTCCCAGGAAGTCCATTCCCACCACTTCCCAGGGACGATCCGGCACTGGCAGTGGGTGAAGAAGACCTGCCGGTCTCTGCCGGGACGGCTTATTCCGTGCACACGACATACAGGCTCCCACATACTCCTGTATGTCCTGGGGTAGTCTCGGCCACCAATAGTGCCTGGTCACAAGGTCTCTGGTCCTTTTGACCCCAAAGTGACCCCCGACCTTGGAGGCATGGGCCCACGATAGCACCTCATTCCGTAATTCAGGGGGAACGAGGGTCTTGCCAGGTGGCACCTGATCCAAGGAAGTGGGAGTGACCATCCTCAAGCTGTCCGGGGGTAGTATAAGACGAGGCTCCTCCTCGTCCTCCTCCAACACAACCATACAACGTGACAAGGCATCGGCCCGTACGTTTTTCTCACCGGCCAGGTGGCGGATAATAAAGCGGAACCGGGAGAAGAACAAGGACCAACGGGCCTGCCTTGGGTTCAGGCGTTGTGCTGTCTGGAGGTATGTGAGATTTTTATGGTCAGAAAATACTTCAAATGGATGCTTCGCACCCTCCAGGAGATGCCGCCATTCCTGGAATGCTAGTTTCATCGCCAGTAACTCCCTATCCCCTATGGAGTAGTTCCTCTCGGCCGAAGAAAAGGTTTTGGAGAAAAAGAAACATGGATGCTTCCTTCCTCGTTCGTCTTTCTGGTACAGGACTGCACCAGCACCGACCGAAGAGGCGTCTACCTCTAGTAGGAAGGGTTTGGAGATGTCTGGACGATGAAGGATGGGAGCTCTGGAGAAGTAAGTTTTGAGAGTGTGAAATGCCTCTACCGTTTCCCGTGTCCATGCTTTGGGATTAGCGCCCTTGCGGGTAAGGGCAATGATGGGTGCTGCCACCGTCGAGAAGTTGGGAATGAACTGGCGATAATAATTGATAAACCCCAAGAATCGCTGGATCGCTTTCAGCGAGCGGGGCTCAGGCCATTTCATCACTGTCTCCAACTTCCCCGGATCCATTGCTAACCCCTGACTGGACACGATATACCCCAGGAACGGCAAGGATTCACGTTCAAAAATGCACTTTTCTAGCTTAGCATATAACGAATGGGTGCGGAGCCTCTTAAGTACTCGGATGACATCCCTCCGATGGGTGGCAAGATCGGGGGAGAAGATAAGGATATCATCCAGGTATGCAACCACGGAAAGATACAAATCCCGGAAAACATCATTCACAAAGTCTTGAAATACGGCGGGGGCATTGCAGAGTCCGAAGGGCATTACAAGATACTCGTAGTGACCGTCCCTGGTGTTGAAGGCGTTCTTCCACTCATCGCCCTCTCGGACTCGCACTAGATTATACGCCCCGCGTAGATCCAGCTTCGTGAAGATCTTTGCCCCGCGGAATCAATCAAATAACTCCGTAATGAGGGGCAAAGGGTATTTGTTTTTGATCGTGATTGCATTTAATCCCCTGTAATCGATACAGGGGCGTAGATCCCCTTCCTTCTTTTGCACGAAGAACCCCGCACCGGCCGGTGAAATAGACTTGCGAATGAACCCTTTTGCCAGGCTGTCCTGAATATATTTGGACATAGCCTCCGTCTCTGGAGCAGAGAGGGGATACACTCTGCCCCTAGGGGGCTCGGAGCCTGGCTTCAGGTCTATTCGGCAATTGTATGGCCGGTGGGGAGGAAGGGTATCTGCAGCCCTCTTGGAGAAGAAGTCCCTGTAGGCCTCATAAGGTCTCGGTAAACCTGGCTCCCCTGTATTCCCTGAGGACCCAACCGACCTAATGGTAGCGGGTGGTTCGGTAGTCACGAGGTGCTCCCTACAGGATCCTGCCCATGATGAGATCTCCCCTGTTGCCCAGTTGAGTATAGGAGCATGCTGTCTCAACCAGGGGAGGCCCAGTAGGATCTCATCCGTCCCCCCTGGAAGCACCAGGAAGGACACCTGCTCATGGTGTCCTGGTGGTACTTCCATCCTGAGAGGGATGGTGATCTGGGTGATGGAATCGACTAGTAGGGACCCGTTGACTACCCGAACCCTGAGTGGCTTGGGCAAGAGAACCAGGGGAACTGAGTATCGGGTTGCCAGGGAGGTCGAAATGAAATTGCCATCAGCGCCTGAGTCCAGGCAGGCCAGAGCAGAGAAGAGAGTAGTGCCAAACTGCAACTGGGCGCTGATAGTCAACCTAGAGGGAGAAGCAGCGTCTAGGAACCCCCCTCTGATGGAAACTAGACGCTGTCTTTTCCCAACTGTTTGGGACATCGGTTAGCTATGTGTCCCCTCTGCCCACAGGAAAAGCAGATGACACCAGACCGAGAACCTGGGGTAGAGGAGACCGCTTTGGACACCTCCATTGACTCCACGGAGTCGCCTACAGAGCTGGCTGGGAGACCTGTCTGGTGGAAGATGGGAGCCAGACGCTTTTTAGGCCGTGAGGACGTGGGTGCTGAAGAGACCTCGAGCCTCCGCTCCGCCTGGCGGATGTCTATGCGAGAGGCAACCACAATCAAGGACTCTAAAGTAGCAGGCACCTCACGCGTGGCCAGTGCGTCTTTGATGAACCCTGCCAGGCCCTCCCAGAACACAGGGACAAGGACCTTATCCGGCCAGTCCAGCTCTGCGGCAAGTGTCCTAAAGTGTACGGCAAAGTCCCCGACTGAAGCGGACCCTTGCAGAAGTCGTAGGAGGCGCAGCGCGGAGTCGTGGGTGACTTGAGGCCCGAGGAACACCATTCTCATGGCCCCAAGATAGGCTGCTAAGTTATTCACCACCCGATCTCCGCGCTCCCACAACGGCGTGGACCACTTCAGCGCTCTCCCTGTGAGCAGGGACTGGACGAAGGCTACCTTCGCCTTCTCGGTAGCGTAAAGAGTCGCGGACAGCTCTAAGTAGGTGGTGACCTGGTTTATAAAGCCACGGCACTCGGAGCTGTCCCCGCTAAAGCGCTCTGGAAGCGCAAGGCGAGGAGACCTTCCGCCCAATAGCGCAGCCTGGGTAGCCGCCTGGGTGGCGACTGTCGTCAGAGTAGTCTTGTCGGAGGAAGACTGCTCCACTGCTGCCAATCGTGATTCCAACTGCTGCACATAACGCAGCAACTGCTGCTGCTCTTCAGCCATAGCCAGACCTTTGGCGCGACCGTAATGTTACGAGGGGGACCCGGGGAAGCATGCCAAGATGGGGAATGGACAGCTTCCGCCGGTCAAGGTCCACTGTGCGGTGTAAGGGACCGCTGCTATGGTGGGTGAAGAGTGAGCGGGTTGCTGCTAGCGATCGTCTGGAATGTCACAGACGATCTATGTACACCGGTCTGCCCTAACCCGTGAGGGTTGTATGGCAGGGGTCACACGGCTCGGTGTACCTGTTGCACGGGGAAGCACAGAGGTGCCCACGCACGTGTGCCAGTGGAAGTCACGATAATATGACACGAGGGTAGCACAGAGGTGCCCACGCACGTGTGCTTTCAATAACCAGGTGAGTCCGGTGGAGACTTGAGGAGCTCACCTGGAACAGGAACACGGCCTCTCGAAGGAGCTACTGCCGGAGCAGCAAGGCAGGGACACGGCCTGCAAACCAGGTGCTGCCTAAGCAGCAAGGGCCAAGCCCACGGAAGACGATAATGCCTGAGCAGTGGCGTGGCAGCACGCTGCCAGACATCCAAACATAGAAGGACGGTCGCGCGCCGCCATGATGGCAGGAGGAGCTTTTAAGGAGGTGTCGCTCCAGCCAAGGGCGGGCGCGAGACGGAGATGACGGACTTGACCCAATCAGGATCCACGACGTCCCAGCCTGGCCAGTCAGGATTCACCACGTCACCAGCCTCGTCATCAAGCCGTGTGACGTGAGTGGGCGAATCAGGACCTACAAAGCATTGCACATGCTCACCCTCCTGCCTCTGGGAAATAGAGGCGGGATCCTCGGTCTCACAATGTGTAGAGATAACGGGAGTCTCACTGCTTCCCTGAGCAGCAAACCTCTGCACATTGTGCAACCTCACAGACCTTCGGGGCTGCTGAGCAGGAGGAGCCGCGGCAGGCAAGGAATGGGAGACTGCCTCATTTCTTGCAGCAGGAGTACCACTAGGTGTCACCCTTCTGCTGCCTCTCTGAGGAGGTTTCTCCTGCACTCTGTGCAGTCTGGCAGACCTTCGGCGCTGCTGAGCAGGAGTGCTCGTGGCAGGCAAGGAGACTGCCTCATTCCTTGCCACAGGAGAGCCACGAGGTGTAACAGGTAAGTATCATTCTGAGAAAGGTCAAGAATCAGCCTAGAATTACGCAGGAGGACCTGGTCAATGACCTAAAGAGAACTGGGACCACATTCTCAAATATTACTGTGTACGAAGCTGTGGAAAGGAAGCGCAGATAGGGTATTACCCCAATAATGTGGGGTGAGGAGGGGGGAGTGAATACTCACCAGATAAAGTTGTGCAAGTCACAACCCTTTTAATCGCATGTATAGTATTGATCCCGGCTGCAGCCACCCGATGGCAGATAACAGAGAGAAATGGAGAAGGGTGATAATACCGCGCCAAAGATCACTTCTGGAACCGTAAGACTAACGTATCTTTATTGGCATAGGTCTACACGTTTCAGGAGCTCCGCTCCCTTCCTCAGGACCGTAGAGAACCAAGAGACATCAAATCTAAAATTGTGCCTACTGACATACATTAAATAGCCATATTGACGTCATAAGGACCATCCCTCTTGAAAAAAACGAGCGGGAAAACAAGTTGCATTAAAACATAACGTATTACAAGCATTTGCATATACAAGATAATGAAATATGTGTGTAAAAATCATATGAAGAAAATAAACCAAAAATAAACTAATATGCACAAAATAAAGCAAAAATGTGATGTGAAATAAAATCGATGTGTACTATATTCAGGGTTGAGTCCCACTATGCATATGTGTGGGGGCTAGAACTCCCCCATATTTGTAGTAGTGCAGAACATTAGAGGTTACCAGAGAGGTACACCATAGCCACCACGGTGTGTGTGAGTTGTCTGTTTAAATAAAGAAGTGGGAAGCTTTTATTAGAGAATAAAAATATATAAGAGTAAGGGTAAGGCAACCCATAAAAGACTGTGAAAAAAAGTTAATACGTGTATATTGTGAAACTAAAACCGAAGTGACATGAGTGGGATCGGTATGTGAAATCGCTGCAGATCTTCACATACTGACGGCAGTTCACAAGAGTTCAATAGCGTGAGAAAAAATGAAACCGCGCCTGCGCCAAGGAGCCGGCAGGTTACAGAAGTTCAAGACCATGGGAAATTAACACAGAGCGCATGCGTCCCCTCCAAACATAGAAACTAGTGTTAGTGCTAATATGTAGAAGCTCACATACATATATGAAAAAAGTATGGGATCAAGTGAAAGTGGAGATAATATTTACAAGTAGTGATGTCTCTAATCAAGCCTGTATTGGTGGACAAGAACCATCAACCCAGTAAAACGGCCTGAATTACGGGAAAGTGTGTGCGATTACCCTGCTGGACGTGAACACAGAAGAAACCGTTAGTCCAATCCAGGGAGCAAAGATGTAAAATAAAAGAAATGTACATATACCGTCTAAGAGGAATAAAAACATTAACATATAAGATAGGAACCTATTCAATAAAAACATAGCTCATAAGGGAATATAAAAAAAGACGGGGGTACAATAAAAATTGTAATAATAAATATCAGAATGTATAAAAATATATTATTATATATATATATATACTTTAAACTAAAATCATAATGTAACCTATGTACTGCCAATTATAAATAGCTAAAACCAGATAGGGAATATATAAAAAAAAATTTTTTATATTATATATATAAAAAAAGGGTTTTTTTTAAATAAATATATGAAAACGCATAATACATCCTATTCAATGAAATAAATCTGTAATCTCATTAAGCCCCCGGGGTTTGAGAGTATTAAGTCTATATATCCAAAATGTCTCTTTTTTGTTGAGTACTCCTATTCTGTCAGGAACACGTGGAGGTATCTGTTCAATGGGGGTAACTTTGAGTTTTATTTTCTTCCCATGCACTAGAGTGGCGTGCCGTGATAGACCATGGAGCATGAACCCCACCTTAATGTTGTGTCTGTGGGAGTTCATGCGATTATGTAACGGTTGTGTCGTCCTCCCTATATAGCGTTTTCCACAGTTACATAGTTACATAGTTACATAGTTACTTAGGTTGAAAAAAGACCTAGGTCCATCTAGTTCAACCTTCCTCCACCAGTTCTACATTTAGTCACTAAGTCATTTATAACCCACAATGTTTTGTGTACTGAGGAAATCATCCAGCCCTTTTTTAAAAGCTGTTATAGTATCTGCCATTACTACCTCTTGTGGTAGGGCATTCCACAGTCTGACCGCTCTAACTGTAAAGAACCCTTTCCTATTTAGGTTTCGGAATCGCTTTTCTTCCACTCGCAGTGAGTGCCCCCTAGTCCTTAGTACTGTCTTTGGAAGGAATAAGTCATGTGCCAGTCCTTTATATTGACCACACATGTATTTATACATATAAATGAGATCTCCTCTGAGACGTCTTTTTTCTAAGCTAAACATATCTAACTTTTTCAACCTGTCATCATATGGGAGGCCTTCCATTCCTTGTAATAGTCTAGTTGCCCGCCTTTGAACTGACTCTAACTTCTGAATGTCCTTTTTAAAATGTGGAGCCCAAAACTGGATCCCGTATTCCAGATGTGGCCTTACAAGTGATTTATAGAGGGGTAACAATACGTTGGGATCACGGGATCTAATCTCTCTTTTTATACACCCTAAAATCTTGTTTGCTTTAGCAGCTGCTGCTTGACATTGAGTGCTGCTGCTCAGCTTATTTGTAATGAGAATACCCAAGTCCTTCTCCTGTTCTGTAGTCCAGAGTTTACTTCCATTTAATGTATACGCAGCTATAGGATTACTCCGTCCTAGGTGCATTACTTTACATTTATCAACATTAAATCTCATTTGCCAAGTATCTGCCCATTCTGACATCTTATCCAGATCTTTTTGTAATATTGTACTATCCAGGTCAGTTTTTAATATCCTACATAGTTTGGTGTCATCGGCAAAGACTGACACTGTACTATCAATCCCATCCACAAGGTCATTAATAAAGAGAGTAAAAAGAATCGGTCCAAGCACAGATCCCTGCGGCACCCCACTGCTGACTACAGCCCATTTAGAGAATGTACCATTTATGACTACTCTTTGTTTCCTATCTTTTAGCCAATTCCTTACCCAGTTGCATATTGTGTCCCCTAGTCCTTGCTTCTGGAGCTTTAGTATAAGGCTATTATGTGGTACAGTATCAAATGCCTTTGCAAAGTCCAAATAAATCACATCAGCTGCATTACCAATATCCAGGTTTGAACTTACCCCCTCATAGAACCCCAACAGGTTGGTTAGACACGACTTATCTTTCATGAATCCATGCTGTTTGTCAGTTATCATATTATTTTCTGCAATATATTTTTGCATGTCATCCCTTAAAATGCCCTCAAAAACTTTGCATACTACTGATGTCAGGCTTACTGGACGGTAGTTGCCTGGATCTACCCTCTTACCTTTCTTAAATATCGGTACCACATCAGCAATCCTCCAATCCTGAGGCACCAACCCTGTTACAAGTGAGTCTAAAAAGATGAGATACAGCGGTCTGTCGATTACAGAGCTTAATTCCCTCAATATTCGTGGATGAATGCCATCTGGCCCTGGGGATTTGTCAATGTTTAATTTACTCAGACGTAGGCGTACTTCATCTTGTGTTAAATTAATTATATCGGGTGGTGGACTTTGATTTTTCACTTGTTGAATGATCCCTGGTACAGTCAGTTCCTTGGTGAATACAGATGAGAAATGCCTATTTAATATCTCAGTCTTTTGTTTGTCCTCTATAACTAACTTGTCATTATATTTTAAGGGGCCGATACTATCCTTTGTTTTCCTTTTGGCATTAATGTATTTATAAAAGATTTTGGGATTTATTTTAATGTCATTGGCGATTTTTGTTTCAGTAGCTAATTTTGCTTGTTTGATTTCTTTTTTACATTTCCTATTGATATCTTTATACTCCTGCAATGCTATTTCTGTATTCTCAGCCTTTAAGATTTTAAATGCCCTTTGTTTTTGTTTTATTATACTTTGTACAGTCTTATTTATCCATAGTGGTTTCTTTTTATTCCTGGACATTTTATTACCACTGGGTATACGTTTTTTACAGGACTCTAGTAGTATATCCTTAAACTTACCCCATTTATGTTCGGTATCCCCAGTTACCATGACTTTGTCCCAATCTACACATTTAAGCTCTTCCCTTAATTTGTTGAAATCAGCTTTCCTAAAATTCCAGGTTTTAGCATTCCCCCTTTGAAATGTTCTATTGAATATTATGTTGAAGCTTACCATATTATGATCGCTGGTGCCCAAGTGCTCCCGGACCTGTAGATCTGAAATTGTATCCGGTCTATTTGACAGGACCAGATCTAGCAAATTATCTCCCCTGGTCGGTTCACCTACCATCTGAGAGAGGAAATGGTCTTGAATGGTAGATAAGAACTTACAGCTTTTAGCAGAACCAGAAGATTCTATGTCCCACTGAATGTCTGGATAGTTGAAATCCCCCATAATAAGAACCCGATTATTATTATTAGCTGCCTTTTCAATTTGTTCCAGCATTTCACCCTCTATTTGTTCAGGTATGTTAGGAGGCTTATAGCAAACTCCAATTAGCATTTTTCCATTATTCCCCTCCCCATGTACATTTACCCATACTGACTCTACATTGTTGCTGTTCCCCTCAATGTCATCATACAACACAGGTTTTAGGTTAGATTTAATAAATATACACACCCCACCACCTTTTTGGCCTTTCCTGTCCTTCCTAAATGTACTATAACCCTGTATGTTTGTCACCCAGTCATGGCTTTCATCCAGCCAGGTTTCCGTAATGCCCACCACATCATAATCCATGGTTAACATAAGAGTCTCCAATTCATTCATTTTGTTTGCAAGACTTCTTGCATTTGCCAGTAGACATTTAATCCTATTAACACCTTTATTACTCCTAGCCTCCCTACGTTCCTTGTATGTCCCATCCCCCCCTAATCCTTCATTGACCCCTACCGTCTCCCTGTCTCTGTCTGCTCTATCTATCCCCTTATTTGCTCCACTACCCTCCCTCCCCCCCGAGCCTAGTTTAAAAGCTCCTCCATCCGTCTGACCATTTTCTCCCCCAGCACAGCTGCACCTTCCCCATTGAGGTGCAGCCCGTCCCTACCGTAGAGCCTGTAGCCGACTGAGAAGTCGGCCCAGTTCTCCATGAACCCGAACCCTTCCTTCCTGCACCAATTTCTAAGCCACATATTTATCTCCCTAAGCTCCCGCTGTCTTTCTAGTGACGCTCGTGGCACCGGTAGTATTTCTGAAAACACCACCTTGGAGGTCCTGGACTTCAGCTTCTCTCCTAGTTCCCTGTAATCATTTTTAAGGACCTTCCACCTGCCTCTAAGTCTCTCAGTCACATTCTATTAAATAAATTACAAAGTCAGACTGACAGGTAGGGTGCCCTTTTATCATACAATCTGTGTCACCCGGGGTTGAGCCAAAGTAAACCCTTCCATGTTGGATATTACTGCAACAAATACAATTCCTAGTACAGCATCTATAAGATCCTATAATCTTGTTATTAGTGGCTGGAAAAACCTGATTTCTTAATCTACTGGGGGCCAATTGATTCCTTAGGTTGGAAGCTCTGCGGAATGTAATCCCTGGGTGCATAGGCAATACTTCTTTTAGATAGGGATCATTATGTAGTACGGACCAGTGTTTTTTTAGGATCTTCCTAATCAGTTCGCCATCACAACTAAAAGTGGTGAGAAAATTTGAAGA
Source organism: Anomaloglossus baeobatrachus (assembly GCF_048569485.1). Taxonomy (NCBI): domain Eukaryota; kingdom Metazoa; phylum Chordata; class Amphibia; order Anura; family Aromobatidae; genus Anomaloglossus; species Anomaloglossus baeobatrachus. The sequence continues at coordinate 41,936 of NW_027441780.1, read as the reverse complement.
AAACTTGTCATTATTCTGGTCATCTCTTTTTTGCAGGGTACCCATTTTTCTGATAAGATCAGTTTGTCTAAGATCCTTATTAACCCGATAGGCTCTCCTAATCGTGGCCAAAGGATATTTTTTGTCAAGAAACCTCTCTCTCAAAATGGAAGCTTGATTCTTAAAATCCTCGTCCAACGTGCACCCACCTTTGCTAATCTGGTGATGGGGCTCTTTGAAATACAGTATATATACTCATCAAAATTTTATAAACATGTGGTCATCTACAAAAGATACATCGATGATTTATTCATTATTTGGGATAATGTTGACAATAATTGTTCACTGTTTCTAGAGGATATAGGAAATAATACCTGGGGCTTGAACTTCTCACCCACAATAGATCGTGTCTCCATTGATTTTCTTGATTTGTCCATTACACATAATAATAATGCCATTTTCACCAAAACATTCTTTAAAAAGGTGGATAGTAATGGTTATATTAATTTCACCAGTAATCATTATGACAAGTGGTTGCGGAATATACCCAAAAATCAATACCAAAGAATTAGAAGAAATTGCACGTTGGACGAGGATTTTAAGAATCAAGCTTCCATTTTGAGAGAGAGGTTTCTTGGCAAAAAATATCCTTTGGCCACGATTAAGAGAGCCTATCGGGTTAATAAGGATCTTAGACAAACTGATCTTATCAGAAAAATGGGTACCCTGCAAAAAGAGATGACCAGAATAATGACAAGTTTTCTTCAAATTTTCTCACTACTTTTAGTTGTGATGGCGAACTAATTAGGAAGATCCTAAAAAACAAACAAATAACAAAACAAAACACTGGTCCGTACTACATGATCCCTATCTAAAAGAAGTATTGCCTATGCACCCAGGGATTACATTCCGCAGAGCTTCCAACCTAAGGAATCAATTGGCCCCCAGTAGATTAAGAAATCAGGTTTTTCCAGCCACTAATAACAAGAACAAGATTATAGGATCTTATAGATGCTGTACTAGGAATTGTATTTGTTGCAGTAATATCCAACATGGAAGGGCTTACTTTGGCTCAACCCCGGGTGACACAGATTGTATGATAAAAGGGCACCTTACCTGTCAGTCTGACTTTGTAATTTATTTAATAGAATGTGACTGTGGAAAACGCTATATAGGGAGGACGACACAACCGTTACATAATCGCATGAACTCCCACAGACACAACATTAAGGTGGGGTTCATGCTCCATGGTCTATCACGGCACGCCACTCTAGTGCATGGGAAGAAAATAAAACTCAAAGTTACCCCCATTGAACAGATACCTCCACGTGTTCCTGACAGAATAGGGGTACTCAACAAAAAAGAGATATTTTGGATATATAGACTTAATACTCTCAAACCCCGGGGGCTTAATGAGATTACAGATTTATTTCATTGAATAGGATGTATTATGCGTTTTCATATATTTATTAAAAAGAAACCTTTTTTTTATATATATAATCTAAAAATTTTTTTTTATATATTCCCTATCTGGTTTTAGCTATTTATAATTGGCAGTACATAGGCTACATTATGATTTTAGTTTAAAGTATATATATATAATATATTTTTATACATTCTGATATTTATTATTACAATTTTTATTGTACCCCCGTCTTTTTTTATATTCCCTTATGAGCTATGTTTTTATTGAATAGGTTCTTATCTTATATGTTAATGTTTTTATTACTCTTAGACGGTATATGTACATTTCTTTTATTTTACATCTTTGCTCCCTGGATTGGGCTAGCGGTTTCTTCTGTGTTCACGTCCAGCAGGGTAATCGCACACACTTTCCCGTAATTCAGGCCGTTTTACTGGGTTGATGGTTCTTGTCCACCAATACAGGCTTGATTAGAGACATCACTACTTGTAAATATTATCTCCACTTTCACTTGATCCCATACTTTTTTTCATATATGTATGTGAGCTTCTACATATTAGCACTAACACTAGTTTCTATGTTTGGAGGGGACGCATGCGCTCTGTGTTAATTTCCCACGGTCTTGACCTTCTGTAACCTGCCGGCTCCTTGGCGCAGGCGCGGTTTCATTTTTTCTCACGCTATTGAACTCTTGTGAACTGCCGTCAGTATGTGAAGATCTGCAGCAATTTCACATACCGATCCCACTCATGTCACTTCGGTTTTAGTTTCACAATATACACGTATTAACTTTTTTTCACAGTCTTTTATGGGTTGCCTTACCCTTACTCTTATATATTTTTATTCTCTAATAAAACCTTCCCACTTCTTTATTTAAACAGACAACTCACACACACCGTGGTGGCTATGGTGTACCTCTCTGGTAACCTCTAATGTTCTGCACTACTACAAATATGGGGGAGTTCTAGCCCCCACACATATGCATAGTGGGATTCAACCCTGAATATAGTACACATCGATTTTATTTCACATCACATTTTTGCTTTATTTTGTGCATATTAGTTTATTTTTGGTTTATTTTCTTCATATGATTTTTACACACATATTTCATTATCTTGTATATGCAAATGCTTGTAATACGTTATGTTTTAATGCAACTTGTTTTCCCGCTCGTTTTTTTCAAGAGGGATGGTCCTTATGACGTCAATATGGCTATTTAATGTATGTCAGTAGGCACAATTTTAGATTTGATGTCTCTTGGTTCTCTACGGTCCTGAGGAAGGGAGAGGAGCTCCTGAAACGCGTAGACCTATGCCAATAAAGATACGTTAATCTTACGGTTCCAGAAGTGATCTTTGGCGCGGTATTATCACCCTTCTCCATTTCTCTCTGTTATCAAATATTACTGTAACATACTATGCCTTCATGGATTAAAATTCTGCAGGGCACACAGAGTCCCCCTGCTCATGCCAGCATATCCAGGCTCATTTGAATCTTTCCAATGACCATCTGGATGATCCAGAGAGGCATGGGAGACGGTCATGTGGTCAAGTGAGACCAAACTAGAATTAGTATTAGAGCATTGAAGATGGATCGTGGCTGAGTCTTAGGGGTACTTTGCACGCTGCGACATCGCTAGCCAATGCTAGTGATGCCAAGCGCGATAGTACCCGCCCCCGTAAACATCCCGCCCACCTCCTTCCTTCCGCATAGCCGGTGGAGCCAGGTAAGGAGATGTTCCTCGCTCCTGCGGCTTCACACACAGCGATGTGTGCTGCCGCAGGAATGAGGAACAACATGGTATCTCCTATTGGTGCGACAATATGAAAATGTCCAACGCTACACAGATCACCGATTTACGATGCTTTTGCGGTCGTTTATCGGCGCATCTAGGCTTTACATGTTGCGACATCGTTACCGGCGCCGGATGTGTGTCATTTTCGATTTCACCCCGACGATATGGCAGTAGCGATGTCGCAGCGTGCAAAGTACCCCATACAGCATGACGATTTCCCGAAACACACAGACAGGGCAACTAAGGACCTGAGCCTAATAGAAAATCTTTGGAAGGAACTGAAACTCAATGCAGCTCAGAAACCTAAAAGATCTGGAGCTCTATATGGAGGAGTGAATCAAAATCCCTGCTGCAGTGTGTGCTAACTGGGTCAAGAACTGTAGGAAACATCTGACCTCTGTAAGGCTAGTTTCACATTTGTGTTGAATGGCATCCGTTGCTATCCTCCGCCTTGAGGAATTACAGTAACCGTTGCAGGAAACAGTTTATGCCTCATAGACTTCCATTAGCTACGGATAGCAACGGATGGTCTTGCGTTGCATCCGTTCTGCGATGCATCAGTTGTTTTGTCACTGACCATCAGTGATCGTCGAGCGGAGGGAACGCTGAATGTAGCGCTTTTTATTGCTGGTAAAAAACAAACAAAAAAAAAAACTCTGCAGGATTCCGTTGGGATCCGTTACGAGGCATAATTAATGTCTATGGTGCTGGATTCTGTCGCCATGGGTTTGACGACGGATTCCAGTGCAGGACTCCGTCACGTTCTACGGAGCATGCTCAGCATGTCCAGCAGAACATTATAAATAGTTTAAAAGCACTCCTGGTCTCGCTCTCTCTCTCGGTCTCCAACTCTCTGTCGGTCTGTCTCTCCCTCTCTCATACTCACCGATCACCGGTGTGACACTGCACGGCTGTCACACTTCTCTGGCGGCTTCTCCTCTTTTGAAAATGCCAGCCGCTTATTATTCCATTTAGTATTCACTGCTTCCCCCGCCCACTGGTGCCTACGATTGGTTGCAGTCAGTCACGCCCCCACGCTGAGCGACAGCTGTCTCACTGCAACCAATCACAGCCATCAGTGGGCGGGTCTATATCGTGCAGTCCAATAAATAAAAAAAAAATTTAAAAGCCGGTGAGCAGTCCCCCCTCCCCCAATTTTGATACCAGCCACACAGCTGAAGGCTGGTATTCTCAGGATGGGGAGCCCCACGTTATGGGGAGCCCCCCAGCCTAAAAATAACAGCCAGCAGCCGCCCGGAATTGCCGCATTCCTTAGATGCGACAGTGCTGGGACTCTACCCGGCTTATCACGAATTGCCCTGGTGCTGTGGCAATTGGGGTAATAAGGAGTTAATGGCAGCAGCCCATAGCTGCCATTAAGTCCTGGGTTAATCATGGCAGGCGTCTATGAGACACATTCCATAATTAGCCTGTAAGTGAAAGTAAATAAACACATAAACCCGAAAAAATACTTTATTTGGAATAAAAGACAAAAAACACCCTCTTTCCCCACTTTATTAAAATCCCCAAATACCCCTCCAGGTCCAGCGTAATCCATGAGGTCCTGCGATGCATCCAGCTCTGCTACATGAAGCTGACAGGAGCAGCCGTAGAACACGACCGCTCTCTGTCAGCTCCACGCAGTAACTGAACTGAGTCGCGCTGTCAGCAGGGACATCACTGAGGTAATGCCTGTGTGTGTGCGGTGATGATGGGTGCGATAGTGCCTGCGTGTGTGGAGATGATGAGTGCAGTAGTGCCTGCGTGTGCCGTGATAAGTGCGATAGTGCCTGCGTGTGCCGTCATGATGGGGGCGCTCTCTCAGCTAGAAAAGTTAACGCAACGCGTTATTTCACAGGAATCCGTTGCCCTTTTTATCACACTATTTGCAAGGCATCCGTCACACAACGCAATGCAATGGATGCCATTCAACGCAAGTGTGAAACTAGCCTAACTGCAAACAAAGGTTTCTGTACCAATTGCTAAGTGCTGTATTTCCATTGTATCAAATACTTATTTAACGTAATAAAATCTAAATTCATTATTTAAAGTTCATGCAATGTAATTTTCTGTATTGTTTCTTTATTCTGTCACAGTTGAAGTTACCTACAATAAAAATTACAGCCTCTCCATTCTTTGCAGGTGGTAAAATTTGCTAAATTGTCCACGTATCAAATTCGAATATTGTGAGAATAAGCTTCTTACCTTTTGATACAGCTTGAGTTGTCTTTCTGAGGAAGGCAAGGTGGTTGGATCAGCGGTTCTCAGAAATAGGGGGTCGCTGTTCAGGCACCAGATTTATTGTTGCCAGTCAGCATGGGACATATAAGATTTTGTGTGAGTGGTCCTAATTAAATTATAAAGATCATGTATGTATGTATAGAAGACACCCCTCTGAGACAATAAAGTATCAGAAGTAGCTCTCCCTTTGTTTCAAACAAATAAAAGATTACATCATCATCACGAATTTCTATAAGACTATATAAACTTTTAAGGCCCAGTCACACACAACGACTTACCAGCGATCCCGAAAATGATGCGACCTGATAGGGATCGCAGGTAAGTCGCTGGGAGGTCGCAGGTGAGATGTCACGCAGCCAGATCTTACCAGCGATGCAGGAACAATACAGGTCGCAGTAGCCACCTGTATAACGATCTCAGCAGTCACTGTGACCCTGTCACACAGTGTCAAACACAGCGATGCGTCCTGCCCAGCAGGACATTGCCTTTGAAGAAAATGACCTGGACCATTTGGCAACGACTAGCGATCTCACAGCAGGGGCCTGATCGCTGGTAAGTGTCACACATAACGAGATCGCTAACGGGATCGCTACTGCGTCACCAAAACGGTGACTCACCTGCGATCTCGCTAACGATCTCGTTATGTGTGACAGTACCTTTAGTTTCACATTCCTGAACTTCACTTATAACAAAGAAACTGAAACTATATAAGCCCTTATCCAAAGTAAACAGAGGGGTCTCTGCTGCATTACACCAGGGGAGACACAGTACAGGCTCTTACACAAAAACAAAATGGAGTGTAGATTTAACTAAATGGATTCTGCTCTCATTCAAGCAATATACAAATGGATGAATAAAGCGTACAGCTTGGCTATACCAAAAAAAAAAAAAATTTCTCCATCAAATTAAAAATGTGTAAAAAGATGAATTTTTTGGAAACAGGCGGCACGGTGGCTCAGTGGTTAGGACTGCAGTCTTGCAGCGCTGGGGTCCTTGGTTCGAATCCCACCAAGGACAACAGCAAGGAGTTTGTATGTTCTCCCCGTGTTTGCGTGGGTTTCCTCCGGGTAGTCCGGATTCCTCCCACATTCCAAAGACATACAGGGACCTTAGATTGGGATCCCCAATGGGGACAGTGTTCCTGATGTATGTAAAGCGCTGCGAAATATGTTAGCGCTATATAAAAATAAAAATTTATTTTTTATTTTATTTTTAAATGATCCATTATAAAAAGTACACAACCGTAATTACATAAAATGAACTCTTTATTAACAGATATTAATAGACTTTCACTATTTACTAAAACAGACAATCTATTAATGACTATGGCTTCACTCCTGTGTGAATTCTCTCATGTCTAATAAGAAGTGATTTCCAAGCAAAACATTTCCCACATTCTGAACATGAATATGGCTTCACTCCTGTGTGAATTCTGTCATGTGTAATAAGATTTAATTTCCGATCAAAACATTTCCCACATTCTGAACATGAATATGGCTTCTCTCCTGTGTGAATTCTCAAATGTTTAACAAGATTAGGTTTTAAAGCAAAACATTTCCCACATTCTGAACATGAATATGGCTTCACTCCTGTGTGAATTCTCTCATGTGTAATAAGATTTGATTTCCGATCAAAACATTTCCCACATTCTGAACATGAATATGGCTTCTCTCCTGTGTGAATTCTCTCATGTGTAACAAGATTTGATTTCCGATCAAAACATTTCCCACATTCTGAACATGAATATGGCTTCTCTCCTGTGTGAATTCTCTCATGTGTAACAAGATCTGATTTCTGAGCAAAACATTTCCCACATTCTGAACATGAATATGGCTTCTCCCCTGTGTGAATTCTCTCATGTGTAACAAGATATGATTTCTGAGCAAAACATTTCCCACATTCTGAACATGAATATGGCTTCTCTCCTGTGTGAATTCTCAAATGTTTAACAAGATTTGGTTTTAAAGCAAAACATTTCCCACATTCTGAACATGAATATGGCTTCACTCCTGTGTGAATTCTCTCATGTGTAATAAGATTTGATTTCCGATCAAAACATTTCCCACATTCTGAACATGAATATGGCTTCTCTCCTGTGTGAATTCTCTCATGTGTAACAAGATCTGATTTCTGAGCAAAGCATTTCCCACATTCTGAACATGAATATGGCTTCTCTCCTGTGTGATTTCTCTCATGTGTAATAAAATCTGATTTGTCAGCAAAACATTTCCCACATTCTGAACATGAATATGGCTTCTCTCCTGTGTGAATTCTCAAATGTTTAACAAGATTTGGTTTTAAAGCAAAACATTTCCCACATTCTGAACATGAACATGGCTTCACTCCTGTGTGAATTCTCTCATGTGTAAAAAGATTTGATTTCCGATCAAAACATTTCCCACATTCTGAACATGAATATGGCTTCTCTCCTGTGTGAATTCTCTCATGTGTAACAAGATTTGATTTCCGATCAAAACATTTCCCACATTCTGAACATGAATATGGCTTCTCTCCTGTGTGAATTCTCTCATGTGTAACAAGATCTGATTTCTGAGCAAAACATTTCCCACATTCTGAACATGAATATGGCTTCTCTCCTGTGTGAATTCTCTCATGTGTAACAAGATCTGATTTCTGAGCAAAACATTTCCCACATTCTGAACATGAATATGGCTTCTCTCCTGTGTGAATTCTCTCATGTTTAACAAGACCTGATTTCTGAACAAAACATTTTTCACATTCTGAACATGAATATATCTTCTCTCCTGTGTGAATTCTCTCATGTTTAACAAGACCTGATTTGTGAACAAAACATTTTTCACATTCTGAACATGAATAAGGCTTCTCTCCTGTGTGAATTCTCTCATGTGTAATAAGATTTGATTTCTGAGTAAAACATTTCCCACATTCTGCACATGAATAAGGCTTCTCTCCTGTGTGAATTCTCTCATGTGTAATGAGTTTTGATTTCTGAGTAAAACATTTCTCACATTCTGAACATGAATATGGCTTTGCTTCTTTGTTACTTTCACTTCCCTTAGCATTCTGTGTGGAACTCCTGGTACCGTCATCTGCCATAAATAAAATTGAAGTTATAAGCTTTTAATAATATAACCTCAAACATACACAGACACACATAAATCCATACAAATTCTAAAGTGTGTAGTGTTCTACTTTAAAAGGCCTATGTGACAGTAAATATCCAAAATGACATTTTAAAAACTGCACCCTTCGAAGTGCTCAAAACGACATTCAAAAAAAAATATCTACAAAAGTATATCCAGTGGCACTCTATAATATAAGGATACTTTGGCATTGCATTACTGCTGTAGAAATATTAGAAAAAAGGGATTATTACATAGGTAATGAGAAAAACGAGTAAAACGACATAGGCATTGCATTACTGCTTTAGAGATATTTGCAAAGTGAGATTCTTCGTTTATGTACAGGTAAAATAGATCTTTGTACCGTGTTAGCCAGTAGAGAAAAAAATTGTTTAAAAGAACTGAAGTCCTCAGTGCTTGATACCTTTTAATGGCTAACTGAAAAGATGGTAATAATAGCAAGCTTTCGAGACTATTCAGGTCTCTTCTTCAGGCTCAATATAACACAAAATCTGAAGAGTCACATATTTATACACAACAGGACATAGAATGGGGCAGTAAATAAAACAAGTTAATGTGAAGCAGAATTATCACTATGGCAAGAGGACAAACTGCTGTGGCCATAAATATTGTTGCAGTTCAGTGTGAAAGTTTTATTGACCTCTGATTGAGGTCTGGTCCAGGGCTGTGATGCCCCTGGATGGTCTGAGGAGCACATCTCTTAATTGATGTAAAAATACATGAATCCATGAGACACATTCATCATTCCTGCTCTGAATGTGTCAAAGGTCAGCATAAGTTTGTACTCCCATAGTCTCCTATCTCTCTGGGACTTGAAGTTACCTTTCAATACCAGCAATTTCATGTCCATGATGCTGTGGTCTGGGTTACAAAAATGTTTGGCCACAGGTAGATCTATCCTTTTTTCTCTAATAGTGTGGCGGTGAGAATTCATCCTTGTCCTGAGCTGTTGTCCTGTGTCCCCTACATACAGACCCCAGTTGGACATTTAGTACATAAACAATGGTAGCAAAGTGAAAAATATTCAATACGCCTAAAACATAGCCTTTAATATTCCATTAGTAAAAAGGTCAGAAAAGGACCTAATGTTAAAAAAGGACAATACAAAAATCAATAAGAAAAATATAGCCAGAGAAATATATAATGATCCTATAATCAGACCAACTGACTAATCTTAAATTCACCTTATAAAAAATGATGTGAATATTGTATCCAATACTGAAACATACTGCGAAAACAGCGGTGATAAGAACATAGGAAAAGGAACGGTCTTACCCCATCTGCCGTGTCACCCTTTCCCTATTTGATGAAGCACTAGTGCTGGGTTGTAATGGCTACCAAAGGCAAGATAACCTGGTCCTTAACTACATGACTCAGGATCCCCACAGGTTCCAAACATGTATCCAGTGATGTGCATAGTTCTCCCAACGCGTTTCTTATATCATCAGGGGAGAGATAAACTCCAAATTTCCAGTCAAAAAATGACCCACACAATATGGCACAATTATTCCATCAAGACCAGGAAAAGCCTGGGCAGAGTGCGCCTATGTTCTTATCACCGCTGTTTTCGCGGTATGTTTCAGTATTGGATACAATATTCACATCATTTTTTATAAGGTGAATTTAAGATTAGCCAGTTGGTCTGATTATAGGATCATTATATATTTTTCTTATTGATTTTTGTATTGTCCTTTTTTAACATTAGGTCCTTTTCTGACCTTTTTACTAATGGAATATTAAAGGCTATGTTTTAGGCGTATTGACTATTTTTCACTTTGCTACGATTGTTCATTTCCCAGTGAATTGTTACCCAGTAGCTATTTATTGTTTACATTTTGTACATATAATTAAGTACACCACATTGGTTGTGGTGCAGCTGAAGGTACCTGGGATCTTGTAGTCCTGATGTGATCTGGGAATCTTTATCTTGTCCGTTGTCAATATAAATTGACAGGTCTTACATTTTTTCTGGTTGAAGGGAAGTGTTCTTGTAGTTGTTGGAGAAGACAGGGAGCTTCTGACAATGAAGCTTCTTCGATTTGGGGGCTGTCTAAAACACAGAAGTGGGGGGGCTGGAAAAATAGATTTTAACTGGGCATCTTTTTGCAGTAATAGTTGTGGTTTCCGTGTAGCTCCTCTTAACACCTCCAGATGTGGATTGTGATTGCAAGAGCGACCCGGTTGTTTTCTTCTTTAGTTTTATAATGTAGGAGATGGTTTCTTGATATTCTCGTGGCTCTTGTAATCTGGTTTTCAATTGTTCTTGGGTGGTAGCCTTGATTCATAAAGGTCTTTCTGAGGCCCTCAAGGTGATTGTCTCTATAGGTGGTGTCACACACAGCGATGGAGACGACGTCGCTGCTACGTCACCATTTTCTGTGATGTGGCAGCGACGTCCGTCGCTGTCGCTGTGTGTGACATCCAGCAATGAGCTGGCCCCTGCTGTGAGGTCACCGCTCGTTGCTGAATGTCCTGCTTCATTTTTTGCTCGTCGCTCTCCCGCTGTGAAACACACATCGCTGTGTGTGACAGCGAGAGAGCGACGAACTGAAGCGAGCAGGGAGCAGGAGCCGGCGTCTGGCAGCCTGCAGTAAGCTGTAACCAAGATAAACATCGGGTAACCAAGAAGCCCTTTCCTTGGTTACCCGATATTTACATTAGTTACTAGCACCGCCACTCTCACGCTGCCAGTGCCGGCTCCCTGCACACAGCCAGAGTACACATCGGGTTAATTAAGCAATGTGAACTCCAGCTACGTGAGCAGGGAGCCGGCACTGGCAGCATGAGAGCACACCGCTTAGCGCTGGCTCCCTGCACACGTAGCCGGAGTACACATCGGGTAATTAACCCGATGTGTACCCTGGCTAGGAGAGCAGGGAGCCAGCGCTAAGCGTGTGCGCTGGTAACCAAGGTAAATATCGGGTAATGGTTACCTGATATTTACCTTAGTTACCAAGTGCAGCATGGCTTCCACAGCGACGCGTGTCGTTATAATCGCTGCTTCGTCTGCTGTGTTTGACAGCTAAGCAGCGATCATAACGACTTACTAAATCGCTGTTGCGTCACAGAAAATGGTGACGTAACAGCGACGTCGTTGTCGCTATGTGTGAACCCAGCTTATCTGTACTGTTGGAACATATCCGATTGTACCTGATAGCCTGGCTGTATACAATAGTTTATGTGTTTTGGATGAAAACTGTCCCATTTCAGGTATGTTGGACAGTCAATTGGCTTCATGTACAGGGATGTCTCTATTTCATTGTTCCGTAGTTTAATGATGGTGTCCAAGAAGTTGATTTCAGTGCAGGTTTAGTTGAGTGTTAGGTTGATGGTGGGATAAAACGGATTAAAGTGTTCATGGAAGGTCTTCAGCTGCTCCTCAGACTGTCCAGATGATTAAAATATCGTTAATGTAACGGTAGTAGGCCAGAGGCCTGATAGGACAAGAGGATAAAAAGTCACTCTCAAGCTTGGCCATGAAAAGATTTGCATATTGTGGTGCCATTTTGCTTCCCATTACAGTCCCAGTCTCCTGTAGATATATGTTATTGTCAAATGCAAACTAATTATGGGTGAGGATGAATTTTGTAAGCTTCACTACAGAATCGGCATCAGTTCCTGTATTTTCCAGGAAGACTTTGCAGGCATTCAATCCATCCTGGTGTGGAATATTAGAATACAAGGATTCCACATCCATGGTGGCAAAGATGGTTCCCTGTGGTAGAGAACCTATTGCTGATAGTTTTCTCAATAGGTCAGTAGTGTCCTGGATGTATCCCTTACCAAGGGTTTAAGGATACTGTCTACCATCCAGAGACTTGTTTAGTGAGGGTGCCCAGTGCCCACACATGAAATGATGGGTCTTCCTGGATTTCCAGATTTGTGAATTTTGGGAAGCATGTAGAATGTGCCTATTCTTGGACTTACCGGTATCAGTTCATCAGCTGTTGAGGATATGTCAGGCAGACAAGAGACCAACTTCTTAAGTTCCTTATAATAGTCCTGTGTAGGGTCAGACTCCAATTTTTTATAGTAGCGTGTGTCCATCAGTTGTCTGTGTGCTTCATTCATGTAGTCCGATTTGTTCATCATGACTATTGCACCCCCCTTGTCTGCAGGTTTAATGATGATTTATTTGTTGGTTTTCAAAGATTTTATGGCCCTTCTCTCCTGGGCACTGATGTTGGATGGTTGCCTCCTGTGTGTGTCTAGGATAGTGGATTTTACCAAATGTCTGAAAGTGTCTATATAGTTATCCAAATAAGGGTTGCGTCCTGGTGGAGGTGTCCAATCTGACCTTTTCATGGTTGTCAAGATCCGTCTTCCTTCAGTCTGGGTGGATTCTGAAAGATCTGCATCGTTAAAATATTCCCTCAGACGTAGTCTCCTGAAGTAATCTTCCATGTCGCTGCAGAGTTCAGTTTTGTCTAGAGCTTTATTAGGACAAAATGAGAATCCCCTAGAAAGCACAGCAAGTTCCACTTTCTTTCGTTTATAATCCGAGAGATTGATAATACAGTTACATGCTTTTGTGTCTTGAATGGAGTGGTTGTCCAAGTTGTCAGGTTTTAGCTTTATTATCAACCTGTTTGTATTAAGTCCAGAATTGAAGCGCAGTCAATGTAGTTTCTTTTCCTTGTTGTGGATCAGAAGAGTTTGTAGTCTGTAGTAGTATTGTTGTACTTTTTGCTCTGTGCTTTCTGGAAGTGTCTTCCTTTGTGTTTCAAATTCCCTCTGGATTTTACTCTTGATGCTGTAGAAGACATGCAAAAGGTGGTTCCTTAAGCCCGCTTTACATGCTACAATATATCTTACGATTTGTCGTTGGGGTCACATCTTAAGTGACGCACATCCGGCATCGTAAGGTATGTTGTAGCGTGACAGGTATGTGCGATTGCGATTGAACGTTAAAACGTTCATCGCATGCACGTCGTTCATTTCTCTAGAATTGAACGTCAGATTGTTCATCGTACCTGGGTTAGCACACATCGCAGTGTGTGACACCCCGGAAACGATGAACAGATCTTACCTGCGCCCTGCGGCTCCCGCCCAGCAATGCGGAAGGAAGGAGGTGGGTGGGATGTTTATGTGACGCCCTGGACTAGCCAGGGGTCACAGGTAACAACACACACACCCCCACCCCCAGCAGTTCACAGCAGTCATCCCCAGTGAGACCTGATTTCTTCCCTCGGGTTTAGACAGACACACCAGGTGGGCGGAGTCAGGCAGATGGGCACGCCCACCGAGGAGTCTAGCTGGCCTGAGGCAGAAAACAAGTTCAGACAAGTCCAGGCAGAGGAAGGGTGAGGAGGTGTGCAGAGAGGCAGACGCAGACTGGGGCCTAGGTTGGAGCCAGTCAGGCAGACGGTAGTATGCAAATAAGAAAGCCGCGGAGACACCATCACGTGTTTCTCAACGCTGGCAGGAAACTAGCCAGGTCTTTCATCGGGAAGGAACAACCACGGGAAGGGCAGTCTCCAGTCAAGGAGACCACCCATACCAAACATGGTATCCATCCACAGACAGCCGTTTCGGGGTATTTGTCCCTCATCAGTGTGGAGTAGGAATCTGGCTAGTGGGGGCAATGCCTAGTAAAAGACTACTTAAGCAAGCATTATTGACCTTAGGGAGATCAACAAATGTAATGTGAAATCAACGGTAGTGGCCGTCTGCAGGGGCAAGGAAGACAGTCTTGGTGGAACCGTAGATAGCCGGGACAGGGTGGTGGCCCGTCCGGTACCGAACAGAGGAGCCAGCTGGAAACTGGAGCACAGGAGGAGCGTACAAGAAGGTGCAGGAAAGGACTCACAATACCAACCCGGGGTCAGGGGAAAAACACTGCAGCCGGCTGCGGGACCCGTCCATCCAGCCGTTTGGTTTACCAGAGACTTTGTGACTTTCTGTCTAAGTGAGTACAACAATGCCATCCGGCACCACGCCGCGCTGTCCCTGCAACCCTGCACCCCAGCTATCCAGCCTCCCCGTATCACCACCGGGCCCCGGGAACACCAACCCCTACCCACGGAGGGGACGACATCCTAGCTGCTCCCTACCATCGCTCCCAGGATCCCCGTCACCAGCAGCGGTGGTGCCATCATCACCACGACCCGTGGGTGGCGTCACGAACTATCTCCCCAAACAAACCACCCCTTTTCACTCGTGGGCGAGGAGCGCTGCTCGAGTCCCCAGGTCCGGCCCACCGCTCGAGCCACCGAGCAGCTGCAGCAGAAGCCCCGGACCCGAGCGTAGCGAGCGCGCCCCTCCGCCCGCGACATTTACGTCTCGCTCAGCTCCACCCCTCCGCATCTATTGGCCGGCTGCCGCGTGACGTCGATGTGACGCCGAACGTCCCTCCCACTCCAGGAAGTGGACATTCGCCGCCCACATCGAGGTCGTATGGAAGGTAAGTATGTGTGACAGGGGTTAATCGTTTGTGTGGCACGTTCAACAAACTGAACGTGCCGCACATACGATGGGGGCGTTGCAAATTGCATACGATATCGTATGCGAAATTGCAACGTGTAAAGCAGGTTAAAGTCTCTCAGAAGTCCTGTGACAAAGGTTTTGTGCATAATGGGTATTGTAGGTATGTAGAATTGGGTTTGTAATCCAGAGTCCTTTGAGGATCAGATTCTCCTTTTTGCATTTGGATAAGAAAAATATGTCACTGTCCAGTTGTGCACGTTTCTTCAGAAGTGTCTTTAGTTCCATCTTTTCAGTTAGCCATTAAAAAGGTATCAACCACTGAAGACTTCAGTTCTTTTAAACAATTTTTTAGTTTATGTATTGACCAATCTATGTGAGCCCGATAACCTTGACAAGCACCTGACCAAGCACTCTGCCCTATAGCTAAGGTGTGTCCACCATTTTATTTAGCCAGGAAGCAGACATGCAGATTTTTAATCACACATAGAGGCATTTAAGGTTAGGTTCCCAAAATAATGAGATCACCTTGTCGAGGTTATCGGGCTCACATGGATTTGCCAATACATAAGCTAAGAATCTCTCTTTGCAAATATCTCTGAAGCAGTAACGCAATACATATGTCCTTTTGCTCATTTTTCACGTTAGCAATGCATTTATCCCCTTTTTGTAATATTCCTACAGCAGTAATGCAATGCCAAAGTACACTTTAGATGCATCACAGAAATTAAAGCAATGTGGAAGGAAAAAAATAAAGATTTTAATTTTTCCCACAAAAGTGTTGCTTTAACCACAAATTTTCATTTTCCCAAGGGTAAGATGAGAAAATGGACCATATACGGTAATTCTGTTGTGCAATTTCTCATGTGTTCGCTGATAGCCCATATATGGTGTAAAACTATTGCTTGGGTCAACGGCAGGGCTCGGAAGGGAAGAAGCACAATTTGACTTTTGGAGAACAAAATTGGCTGAAATAGAGGATGTCATGTCACGTTTGTAAAGCCCTTGATGTGCCTAAACAGTGGAAACACCCCAATAATTATGTCATTTTGAAATCTACACCACTGAAGGAATGTATCTAGGTGTGGAGATCATAGGAGTACCCTTATATAGGGCAAGGGGTCTTTAGCAGACCCCCAGCTATTATGGCGATCCATATACACCCAATGATAAATGTTGCTGGGGGTGTTGGATATGTGGAACATTGTACCCCATAGGCTGCGAGTTCCAAATGCTACTGTCAAAGATCGAAAAGTTAACAGCAATGGGTGAAGCTTACCTCCACTGAATAACTCAGGCATCATCTGCTGGCAATAATGGAGACTCCGCTTTTGAGCCCGCAAAAAGCAATAGGATGTAATAATATGTTACATATCGAGAAGGAGTTAAAGAAAACCTGGCAGCTACAAAAATACTATTTACCTGCAGATATAGTGGTAATCTGAGTACCTAGCATTTAAATGATATCTATCTGGTTTATTAGAACAGTGTGTGACGCTAGTCACTGCACGGACAAGCCGTGAGGCAGGGTTATCAAACGTTCAAAGAGAGCATGCCGTGAACTAAGGGGAAAGACAAAGGCATAGTCAGCTCTGGGGTCAGAATATCAGGAGGATAGCGGATATGGACAAATGGATTGTCAGAGGAGGCCCAAGGTCTGGCAGCTATAGATCAGAACACAGCACAGATAACCGAAGCCCACATTCGCAGGGAGCCGCGGTGGCGTCGGACTCTGTTCACAAGCAACCTGAAACTAGCTGCTCAGCTTCAGCTGAGTCTTTTACACTGTTTTCCAGTCCTGTGGAGTGGTTTGTGGCTCCTTGAGAGGGGAGCTACTTTCTATTCAGCTGTCTTCTCCCTATTTAAGGTTTGAGATATTACTTGTTACTGCAGATGATACCTTCAATTTATGCTCCTGTGATTCCGGTCTTTGTGGCGATCCTTTGTGGGGTTTGCATCTCCTTTCCCAGTGGGGGAGAGAG
This sequence comes from Anomaloglossus baeobatrachus, assembly GCF_048569485.1. NCBI lineage: Eukaryota > Metazoa > Chordata > Amphibia > Anura > Aromobatidae > Anomaloglossus > Anomaloglossus baeobatrachus. The sequence continues at coordinate 24,968 of NW_027441780.1, read as the reverse complement.
GGGGTGTTAGATCAGGTTTTGGACAGGAGTTAGTGTTACGCTGGCAGTCCAGACTTGGATACCATCAAGCCTACCCCTGGGAAAAGGGACAGCACAAGATCCCTAGTCTGAGGGCCCATTTCGGGGGGTCCCTTCTCCAGTTACCCTGGCACCTCCGTGATACCATGGTTTTGGGACTAACTACTCAGTTAAGTAACTGATCAATCACTCAGAACAGGGAATCCCCTGAAGAAACCAAGCACCTCCCAGTTTCAGATTGGACAGTTGAGCTGACGCTCAATAAACTAACAGCTTGGCACGGCCCTGATTCCATAGAGAGGCAAAATTGTCACTCACTGCGTCCAAGACAGCGGAGAAATTGTGACAGTGTCTGCAAGGAGAAATTGCAGTTACATTCTCCCAGCAACTGCTCACTTCCAGTCACCAGCACAGTGGGAGAGGCTGTAACAGTCACCACTCACTAGATACTGAGCGCCCAGTAATCAACCCTCTTGTTCCTTGGCTGACAGCCTGTGAGCGGTAACTGTTACTGTTTCCCGCACTGCATCGGTGACTGTATACGAGCGGCAGCAGGGAGAATGTAACTTCATTTTCTCCTTGCAGCTTGGAATGTGACTGTTCTCCTTGTTATTTAATGGTGACTTCACTGAGGAGGGTTACCTGTGGAAAGGTCTCTACTCCGTTCATCACCCCGCACATCCATTTCTCCTTTTTCCATTGTGTCTGCAGCGTTCTGCATATTTTTTCCCTGAATTTCAAAGCTGTAAAATAAATAATGTAAAAGTCACGGACATAAGGAAAAGTCATGTGGAAGGTTCTAGATGGACGCTTCTACCAGAGCCGTGTGGCCCCTGAGACCAATCCATGCATGGCCTCTACGCCTCCTATATCCCCCGCGCTGCCCCAGAGTCAGTTCAGCAGGGATAGAAGCAGACGTGGCAGGATCCACTTAGTGTGGTACATTATGACATTGGGATTTCCTTCATTGTTTTGTCTTCACAATTTGGACGCCCTAATGCTTATTTTTCCGTCATTTTATAATTGTTTTAGTCAACAATATTGTATTTTTGAAAGCTTTCTTTTTGAGGTACATTAGTTTTATTCAATTTTTTTTCTTTAAAGGCGTTGTCCGACATAAGCGCAAACATTTTTTGCAAGCTATTCTGTGCTGTATTGTCATATAAGGCTACATGCGCACGCTGCAGTTTTTTCTGCACACAAACTGCAACCAAAACTGCACCTTGTCAGAGTGAGCCTGGAAATGTCCCAAAAACGCTTGAAATGTAGGTGCGTTTTTAGTGCGTTTTTTTCTCACAGCTTTTTTTGAAGGAGAAACGAAATATGATAGGAAAGGATAATGGATAGATAGCTAGAATAGATGATAGATAGTAAAAAATAGAAAGAATAGCTAGATGGATAGATAGATAATAAGAACATATAGATTAGATAATAAGAAAGAACTAAAAGAATACATAGAAAGAAATAACAGAATAGCTTGATAGAGGAATAGCCAGCTTGGTTAGCTGTTTTTTTTTGTTGGGGGGGCTGGGGGTAAAAATAACATGGGGTCCCCACATTTTTCATATACAGTACAGGAACAGCAGCAGCTGCAATCCTCAGCTGTCTGCTGTACCTTGGCTAGTTATGAAAAATAGAGGGGATCCCACACGTTGTTTTTTTTAATGATTTGATTTATTAAAAAAAATGACGTGGGATCCCCTCATTTTTTTTTAATACCATCCAAGGTGCAGCAGACAACTGGGGGCTGATAATATTAGGGTGGAAAGGGCCATCGTTATTTGGTCCTTTCCAGCCTAACAATAGCAGCCCACAGCCGCTCTAGAAGTGTCATATCCATAAGATGCGCCAATTCTGGAGCTGGATCCGGCTCTTCCCGTTGCCCTGGTGCGGTGGCTATAGGGGTAATAAGGGGTTAATGGCAGACCATAGCTGCCACTAAGCCCTAGGTTAGTGATGTTATGCGTCTATGAGACACCCCACATCACATCAAAACAGCCAAAAAAATCCTTTATTTGAAATAAAAAGCCACCCTCTTTCACTACTTTATTAACCCCCAAAACACCCCTCGAGGTCCGAAGTAATCCACACGAAGTCCCACGACGCTTCCAGCTCTGTTACATCCCTGTCCTGTCACAGCCAGCAGTCATACAGCATGGCTGCCAGCTGTGAGTGTGGACAGAGCCGCAGCGATCAGAATGAACTAGGGTAAATCCCTGACGTCACAGCTACAGCTCTCGCAGTACGGGTGTCGCAGCAATGACATCACGGGTTCACTGCGGTTCAAGCCTGATGTCCTCCAGCTGTCACAGCAAACCACCCGAGTGTCAGCGGTGCCATCACTCAGGTGTTTGCTGTCACAGTTCGAGTACTCCTCCGCTGATAGTACAGCACTGAAGAGAGTCGCTCTATGTAGAGACGTCCACCGCAGCTGTGATTGGTTGCAGTCAGACAGCTGTCACTCAGCATGGGGGCTCGTCTGACTGCAACCAGCCAATCACAGACGGGGGGAGGAGTAAATATGTATGAGGCTAATGAGCAGGTCCGAAAGAAGATGAGAGGCGGGGGAGCAGTGTGACAGCCGTGATCGGTGAGTATCTACTGCTTGGGGAGAAAGAGAGAGAGCGCAAGAGAGACAGAGAAACCAACACAGGCTCCGACATGTCAAATTCACTCCAGCATTGATTTTGTCATTCTGGAACTAAGTTGGTGAGCTGCGTTTCTGTTGACAAAACCGCAGGTAAAACGCATGCAAAATGCACCAATTTGATAGCATGCATTTTTCCTTGCCTTTTTGATGCCCTCATTAACTTCAACGGGTGACAAATGTTGACAAAAACGCAAGAAAGAATAAACATGCTGCATCTTTTTTGTCACAAACTTTTGACAAAAAAAAAAACGCTGACAAACTGCAAGGTGCACATTACAAATCTGACTTCTCATAGACTTTGCTGGGAAGTCAGATGTCAGAAAGTTCTGACAACAAAACTGCATCAAAAAAATGCAGCAAAAATGCGACAAAAACGCAGCGTGCGCATGTAGCCTAAATCACCCCTACATTTTTTTTTTTGTTTCCTAACTGTTGTTCCTCTTGAATTATCCCTTCATTCTCTGCTGACAGTTTATTTACCTTCAGCTCAACCAAACGTGAAAACTTCCTATGCCGAACCTCACAGTCAGAGCTGGCCCCACCCGGCCTCACTGTCCAGCCCCGCCCCTCTTCCCACCCTCTGCACACTCATTAGGCTATGTTCACATTTCCGCTATTTAGTATCCGTCACAATCCACCGCTCTGATAAACAACGCAATTTGTTTGGCGGATTCCGTTGTTTCCCGTAGACTTGTATGAGCGTCGGATTGTGACTGATGCCATTGCGTTGCATCCGCCACGCGACTAATCAGTGGTGGAACGACTGACCATCGGGTGGCAGGAACGCAGCATGTAATGTTTTTTTGAGCAGCGGAATCCTTTTGATTTCACCGCGCATGGTCAAATCTTGTGTTTAATTATTCAAATCAATCTCTCTCTCGCTCTCGGCGGTCGAGCGATCAGCTGATCACCCGGCAGCCGCCTTCTGTGAGTGATCAGCTGATCACCCGGCAGCCGGCTACTGTGAGCGACCAGCTGATCACCCGGCAGCCGGCTACTGTGAGCGATCAGCTGATCACCCGGCAGCCGGCTACTGTGAGCGATCAGCTGATCAGCCGGCAGCCGGCTACTGTGAGCGATCAGCTGATCACCCGGCTGCCGGCTTCTGTGAGCGATCAGCTGATCACCCGGCAGCCGGCTTCTGTGAGCGATCAGCTGATCACCCGGCAGCTGGCTACTGTGAGCGATCAGCTGATTACCCGGCTGCCAACTATTGTGAGCGATCAGCTGATCACCTGGCGGCCGGCTTCTGTGAGCGATCAGCTGATCACCCGGCAGCCGGCTACTGTGAGCGATCAGCTGATCACCCGGCTTCTGTGAGCGATCAGCTGATCACCCGGCAGCTGGCTACTGTGAGCGATCAGCTGATTACCCGGCTGCCGACTATTGTGAGCGATCAGCTGATCACCTGGCGGCCGGCTTCTGTGAGCGATCAGCTGATCACCCGGCGTCCGGCTACTGTGAGCGATCAGCTGATCATTCATAATAGCCGGGCCGCTGGTTAAACAGTAAAAAAAAAAGAAAAAGAAAAAAAATAAACAAAACGTATCGTTGTTTTGCAACCAGTCACATCAGTTGTGCCACTATCTGCAACGCATCCGTTGCATCAGTCACACAAGTGATTGTGACAGATGCAAAACAACGGAAGTGTGAACATAGCCTTAGCTGTCAGTATTCGGCCCAGCACTGACCTGTTATCACTCTAGCATTAGAAATAACAGCCCCATATCGGGCTCTGCACCCCCCCCCCCACACGCACACACACACCAGGCTCTGCCCCCCCACACACACACACCGGGCTCCGCACCCCCCTCACCCCCCACCGGGCTCTGCACCCCCCACACACACACACACACACACACACACACTGGGCCCTGCACCCCCTCCCCACACACACACACACACACACACACAGACATCGGGCCCTGCACCCCCCACACACATCGGGCCCTGCACCCCCCCACACACACATCGGGCTCTGCACCTCCCCATACATCGGGCTCTGCAGGCTGCATACATATGGGGCCCTGCACCCCCCATACACATCAGGCCCTGCACCCCCATACACATCGGGCTCTGCACCCCCCACACACACATCGGGCTCTGCAGGCTGCATACATATGGTGCCCTGTACCCCCCATACACATCGGGCCATGCACCCCCCACACACACACACATCAGGCCCTGCACCCCACCACACATCGGGCCCTGCACTCCCCACACACATCGGGCTCTGCACCCCCCCACACACATCAGGCTCTGCACCCCCCCACACACATCAGGCCCTGCACCCTCCCACACACACATCGGGCCTTGCACCCCCCACACACACACACACACATCGGGCTCTGCATCCCCCCACACAAATCGGGCTCTGCACCCCCACACACACACACATCGGGCTCTGCACCCCCCCATACATCGGGCTCTGCAGGCTGCATACATATGGGGCCCTGAACCCTCCATACACACACATCCGGCCCTGCACCCCCCACACACATCCGGCCCTGCACCCCCCACACACATCGGGCTCTGCACCCCCCCATACATCGGGCTCTGCAGGCTGCATACATATGGGGCCCTGCACCCCCCATACACATCGGGCCCTGCACCCCTCCCCACACATCAGACTCTGCACCCCTTCCCACACATCGGGCTCTGCACCCCCTACGACGCTCTGCACCCCCACCGTGTAGGGTATACACACTTACCTCTCCTCGGTCCCCGCCGTTGCTCCTCGGTCACCCGCTGTCTGTGCTCTGGACATATAAGCACAGTAGTGACGTCAGCGCTGTCCTGAACTGTCAGAGCAGACAGCGGGACAGTGATGAGAAGCAGCGAGGTGCTGCCTGTCATCTGTGCTTTCAAATGTATTAACATCTGTGATGCCGATACATTTGAACGTGCAATCCTGAGCAGGGGGCCCAGTGTTGGGAGGTGACCCCGCGATAGCTGCCGCTGCCAGGCCTCTCTCCCGAGCTCACGGGCCCCACAGCAGTGGAAGGGGAGAGTACGGAATGTGGGGAGGGTGCGGGGGAATGTGGGGAGGGTGCGGAGGAAAGGGGGCGGGGACTCCACGCACTGTACCTGCCCAGCAGGGCGCCTACATGACGTCAGCTGTGATGCCCGTCGACAAGGCAGAACATAAGCTCCTGCACTTGTTGTCCTGACATCACAGGAAGCAGCAAAATCCTGACAGGAGCCGTCACATGACCACTCTGAGCCGGGGGAGAGGGCTGATAGCAGGGCAGGTAGGTAGTTACTGTCTACTTACCTGCCCTAATGTAGAACAATAGTGTAATTACAAAAAAAAGGCAAAATAAGCCGGATAACCCCTTTAAGAGGGTGGACAGAGGGGTACATAGAAATCATGGGACCCCATAGCGGAAGTTCTAATTGGTACCCCCTCCCCAAAAAAATAAAAATGTAATTAATATTCAGATGGGTCATATACGTACCTATCTCACAACTTTACAGCCTTTACAATGTAACTTTCCTCCTAATGAAGTCCATTGATTCCCCTTTCATTTCTCCCATAATGTATAATACAAGCGCTGTATGATACCTCCACAGTGACTTCCTCCACACCAGGGCTGAGGAGTCGCTAAGAAAAACCTCTGACTCCCAATATTTCACTGATTCCAACTCCCTCATACAGTTCACACCAGAAGTTTCCCTCCACTATCTATACAGACACATCTGCAGGTTTTTCCCTCCACTATCTATACAGACACATCTGCAGGTTTTTCCCTCCACTATCTATAAAGACACATCTGCAGGTTTTTCCCTCCACTATCTATACAGACACATCTGCAGGTTTTCCCTCCGCTCTCTATACAGACACATCTGCAGGTTTTTCCCTCCTCTCTATACAGACACATCTGCAGGTTTTTCCCTCCACTCTCTATACAGACACATCTGCAGGTTTTTCCCTCCGCTCTCTATACAGACACATCTGCAGGTTTTTCTCACTATATGACATGAAATCAGAATAAATCTTTCCCGTTTTAGGTCGTTTAGGAACCAAAATTATTTCTATTTGCCAAATGCCGGAATAATGAGAGAGAGGGAATGTCATACACAGGCTCCCCCTGATGTCATTACACCTATCAGGGGCCCACAGCTGCAGAGCAAGTGCGGAACAGGGAGCCAGTGCCCATCTGCTCCTCAATGGTGTTTAACCTGCATACGAGGAGACAGTAATGGCCCCATCAGTCACAGGCCTGGTCGTTGTGACCCTGCATAAATTACACCATACACATAGATACTATATATAGTAAAAGATAGATGGATACATTAGATAGATGACTGCAAGGTCAGGCTGGGGTGTCTGAGGTCCAAAGGAGGAGGTAACTCTAGGGGCCACACCAACTATATGCAAATACCTGCAGGAGCCCCCACACAGCCTCCTACGCACGGCAGGAGCCCCCACACAGCCTCCTACGCACGGCAGGAGCCCCCACACAGCCTCCTACGCACGGCAGGAGCCCCCACACAGCCTCCTACGCACGGCAGGAGCCCCCACACAGCCTCCTACGCACGGCAGGAGCCCTCACACAGCCTCCTACGCACGGCAGGACCCCCCACACAGCCCCCTACGCACGGCAGGAGCCCCCACACAGCCTCCTACGCACTGCAGGAGCCCCCACACAGCCTCCTACGCACGGCAGGAGCCCTCACACAGCCTCCTACGCACGGCAGGAGCCCCCACACAGCCCCCTACGCACGGCAGGAGCCCCCACACAGCCTCCTGTGCACAAAAAAAAATTACACTAACCTAATCCCGATTCCCAATACCGAAGCCTCCGTCTCCTATTCTATGGCGGCCTGCAGAGGCAGTGCTATGCGATGACTTCCCCGCGCTGCACTCGTGGTACGATGACATCTCTTAAGCCATAGACCTGTAGCGGTCTGCCGCTTAGGAGACGGGCAATGAGAGCATGAAACTCTTGCTCTGTTACAGGATTGGACTGTATTTGGGGGCAATGTGACGCCAAAACAGCTCAATGCGGTAGTGGCAGAAGATTCAGGGCTGCAGGCAAGAAGTTCAGAGCCGGAGCCCCGAATCTTGGATACCAGCAATGCCCCTGCCGCCGGGTCCCCTCTGTCTCCAGTTTGGGGGCGCACCGGGGCATTGGCTGTGTCTGTGCACCAGATGGATGCCTAATAGATGATAAACAGATAATAGGATGGATGTAAAAACAGACAGATACAGACAGAATGTATACACAGAAACACAGCTACTAATTGCACACTATACAGGACAAACATATCTTATACATAACACAGACAGACGGCACGTAATACATGATTCACATTATACTCACTGCCTTCCTGGCCTCCTGGAGTACAGAGGGTCTTTAGAAGCAGCTTCTCCAGCTGCAGCAGTGCAGGCGGCCCTACCCCCTCTCTCTGGTGAAGACGGGAGAAGACAGGACGCAGAGCACACAGGATGGGAGGGCGCCCTCTGCTGGAGCCTGTGCACTGCAGGAGCAGCATATGAAAGTGAATTGATGCTCCCTCCAGCACCCCCTGTGCTGTCTGCTGGCTGGACCCCTGTGTGACCGCACTAATCGTACATACCTAAAGCCGGCCATGAATGCAACCCCCATATTCCTCTAAATATAATGCACACCCATTAGCTCTCCATTTAGTATAATGGGCTTCTCACTGCCTTCCATATATTACTATATATTACTATATACTATAATGCACCCCATAGTCTTCCATATATAATACATACCAATTCTCATTCCTTCATATATTGTAATACATCCCATAGTCCTCAATACAGTATAATTCAGCCCTCATAGTCCTCCACATATTCTAATGCACTCTTCATATATTATAATGCATCCCTATAGTCCGCTATATAATATAATATAACCACCATAGTCCTCAATATCGTGTAATGCACCCCCATAGTCCTCCACATAGTATTATGGCCATTGGCCACCAATGTACTCACTCATTTATATATTAAAAAAAAAAAAAGAAGGAAGACAAACCTCTCCTCTTTCCCGCACTGCTCCGGTCTCTGCAGTGGTGCGTGTTCTGCAGCTCTGCACATCTCGGCACAGCGGGCACACAGTAGTGACTTCGTCGCGCCCCCCTGTGCTGAGACGCCAGATCTCAGATGCAGAAGGAGAACGATTGAGGAGGAAGCAGAGAGCTCCATCTTTCATCATTGCTTTCAACAGTGGTGACATCTGCAATGCTGAGCAGGGGAACGAGCGGTGCCAGCGCTGATATCACCCCCCCCCCCCCCCCGATCTCTGCTTTATGTTTTATTTTACACCACACTGGGCGGCTGCAAAAACATCAAAAAGCTGTTTCAAATGTATAATTTTTTTATGTTTTCTTTGGATTTTTTGAATGAAACATTTTTTTGATTGATATAAAACCTTTCTGATCTTATTCACTTTCTTTTCTCCCAGTTTGGGGTGTTGAGTAGAGATGAGGGAACCTGTGAAAGTTCGGTTCGTCGGCAGCAGTGGTACCTCCACTAGTTGGAAATTGACCCGAACCCCAATGGAAGTCACTGATTGGCCGTTCTAGTCTCCGCCCACATAATGCCAGCCATAAGCAGAATATTTCTGGGAGAGGATGGGCGGGGGTTTTCCTTTTTTTTGGGGGGTGTGGGGGGGGGGGTTGCACATTCCAAGCAATTATGCTGTTGTTACCCTCAGTGTGAGCAGTTTAATCATTGCAATGGGCTCACACCGGGCTGAGCACCGAGCGTACCTGAGCACAGCGATGCTGGCGCCATTGCTCAGCTTACATAAAGCATCCGAACTCTGTTTTCTTTTAAAATTGGCATTTGGCTCGAAAAAAAACAAACACCAAACATCGGGTTCCCTCATCTCTAGTCCTGAGATCCTCTGCTCGCTGATATAATACACTGGGCTCTGTATTGTGATTATTTGTCCATCAGTGTAGACCTCGTATGTGCACACACCGCTTCATAGACTCCGGCGAGTGCGACCATGCTCCGGGGCTCGGGACAAGCATTTTGATGCTCGGACGGGATCGACTTGTTTACTGAGTATAGTGGAAGTCAATAGACAGATATATAATAGATATATAGATAGACAGATAATAGTGATAAATAGATAATAGATAGATGTGATAGATAATACAGACAGATAATAGATAGATCACTGCACTGACCCTTTCTCCTGTGTTCTGCGCTGATCTTCGGCCTCGTCCTCCTCACGGATTTATACCAGCTGTCTGATAGATAAATTAGATGGAGAGTTAATAGTGATAGATTTGGATAGAAAATAGACAGATAATTAGATAATAGTTAATAGAGATAGACAGATCGATGATGGATATGTGATAGATAATACAGATAGATAGAGAGATATATAAAAGATAATATATATATTTATTCATTGATATGGCACTATTAATTCCATAGCGCTTTACATACATTGGCAACACTGTCCCCATTGGGGCTCACAATCTAAATTCCCTATCTGTATGTCTTTGGAGTGTGGGAAGAAACCAGAGAACCCGGAGGAAACCCACACAAACACGGGGAGAACATACACACTCCTTGCAGATGGTTTCCTTGTTGTTATCTGAACCCAGGACCCCAACATTGCAAGACTGCAGTGCTAACCACTGAGCCACCATAGATTCCACCCCATAGATATTGATAGAGAATAGAGATACATAGATAGATACATAGATACATAGATAGATAGATAGATAGATAGATAGATAGATAGATAGAGGGATAGATAGAGGGATAGATAGATAGAGGGATAGATACATAGATAGATAGATAGATAGATAGATAGATAGATAATATATAGTGATGAGCGGACTCTCAGATACCCGGGAGGCAGGTCCATATGGGTTTAATATAAACCTGATTCAGGCCCGGAATTGATCCTGGATATCTGGCCGGATGGCGGTCTCCATATAAAAAAAAGTCTATGGGGACCAGAGTCCTGTGTTTTAAAATGGTGGTAGAAGGGATAGTGGGATTGGAGCAGGCACATTATACTGTGAGTTTCCGTGCAGCAATAACCTCATTAACCTCATACACATTCACTGCTTCTCCGCCCACTGCCAGTCCCTGCGTCTGATTGGTTGCAGTCAGACGCGCCCTCAGCCTGTGTAACAGTGTGTCTGACTGCAATATATATAAAAATAAATAAAAAAAAATTGGTGTAGCATCCCCCCGTATTATGAAACCCAGTACAGCTAAAGCATAGAGCTACAGGCTGCAGCCCCCAGCCGTACCCTTACATTGGCTGTGAAAAAAAAAAAAAAAGAAGTACCGCATGCAGCTTTTTTTAAAATTATGTAAATTTTAAAAAAATCTGCTCCCCCCCTAATTTTGATACCCGACCATGATAAAACTCGCACCTGGAAGCTGGTATTTTCAGCCTGGGGAGACTCATGGTTATTGGGCCCCCTCGGCCTAAATATAGCCTGTAGCCGCCTGGAATTGCTGGATCCATTAGATGCGCCAGTCCTGACACTTTGCCCTGGTGTGGTGACAATGTAATCAGGGGTTAATGGCAGCCCAGAGCTGCCACTAAGGCCTGGATTAGTAATGGGGAGGTGTTTATGAGACCCCTCATTAATATTATGTAGGTGAAAAGAAATAAACACAAACACCAAAAAAATCCTTTATCTGAAATAAAATACAATAAAGCACCCCTTTATTAACCCCCAAAACACCCAGGACCAACGTAATCCACACAAGGTCCCACGACGATTGCAGCTCTGCTCCATCTGAAATCACAGCGTGTGGCCATAGAACATGGCTTCAGGCAGGAGTCACACTTGTGTATAAATCGCACGAGTGCAATGTAAGAAAATCTCACATTGGCTTCAAGACAAAGTTAATCAATGAGGCAGCTCCGATCTGCGTTTTTTTGTCTCAGCTCCAATCGGACTAAGGGAAAAAAATAAATGAATTAAAAAAAAAATAAAAAAATCACAGAGTGCTGCAATTGCACAGGTATCTCACGTGAGACTCGCCAATGCAAATCTGTGGGTGCGAGAAAAAAACAATGTCACACGGACCATCCTAGTGACATCCGTTTTTATGGATACAATTCTATCATGTAGCAGAAAACACTGCCCTGTGCGCACTAGAAAATGGAATATTCTTAAGAAAATTCCGCACCTTCTGAAAGATTACCGCAACTGCGCTAAAAAAACGCAGCAAACCGCACCCGAAAACCGCATGCAGTTTTACCGCGGTTTGGCTGCGGTATTGCCGTGAATTTTCCGCAGATTGTTCCCTGCAGCTTTTTACCATTATCTATGGCAAATACTGCAGGTACCTGCGGAAAAGGAGTGACATGCACATTCTTTTGGCTGCAGAAATTCTGCAGCAGAACCTGAAGGGGAAAAAAATCGCAGTGTGCGCACATCTTTTTTTTTTTTCCATAAGTTTTACTGGGAAATGACTGGAGAAAGGTTATGAACATTTTCTGCAGCAATTCATGCAGCAAAACTGCGGCAAAAACCGCAGCAAAAACCGCAGCGTGCGCACAAGGCCTTAATGCTCCTGTAAAAGGTCCTGTAAATGACTAAAAGCTGCTGAGAAAAAAAACAGATTGCACACGGACAGCACAAGGATGACAAGTGGCAAACAATCGTCCTAATCCCCGGCATGAGAATCGGACGCAATCATACGCAAGTGTGACTCCAGCCTCAGGCAGAGAATGACTGAGCTGTGATGACATCACTCAGGTTACTTCAGAGACCTCTACAAAGACGTCCCAAAAGAAGGACTAAGCCAAGAACAGGAAAACAGAACATCAAAACTAAAGGCGATGGAGGAGAAAGTCAAACATTTCCTAAAACCCTCTGGATACACCAATTACATTACAGGAAGCTGCAGAAAGAATCTGTTCCATAAGGCTGCTTTCACACCTCCGGTTTTAGCAGAGGCGGCCAATCCGGCTCTAAAACCTATGCAACGGATGCGGCGACAAAACCGCATCCTTTGCATAAGTTTTTGACATGCGGACGTCCATTTTTTGCCACTTGCGACAGGCTACTGAGCATGCGCAGTGGAAAAAAACGCATGCGGCGGCCATAGGCATGCATTGGAAATCGGGCCGCATCGGCCGGATGCGGCGTGATGCGGTTTTTTTGCTGGACAAAAAAAGTGCCAGGTAACGTTCCATCTGGCCACTGCATCGGCTAAATCTGCCGCATGTGGCAAAAAACGGACGGAACGCAAGCCCATGCGGCACAATACGGCACTAATGTAAGTCTATGCAAAAAAACCCGCAACCGGCGGCAAACAAAACGGTGGTCCGGATGGAAGCCCCCCAGAGATGCTGAAATAAAGCCCACCGGAATACAAGCTGGAATGATTAAACTGTTCAATATTGTGCTGAATGCCGGCTTCTTCCCTCGTACCTGGAAGCAAGGGTCCATCACACCCATCCACAAGAGCGGGGACAGGTGTGACCCTGCCAACTACAGAGGAAGACGTGTCAGCAGGAACCTGGAAAACTGTTCACCAGCCTCCTGAACAACAGGATCCTTAGTTTCCTCACCGAGCACAATGTCCTCAGCAAGAGCCAACCAGGGTTCCTGCCAAACCACCGCACCACGGATCACATCTACACCCTGCACAGTCTTATTCAGAGCCACATCCACAAAACAAAGTACGTGACGTTATACGCCTGTTTTGTGGACTTTAAAAAAGCTTTTGACTCCGTGTGGCATCCGGGATTGTTCTTGAAATTTCTGGAGAGCGGAATAGTAGGAAAGTCCTACGATGTCATCAAAAGCTCCTACACCGAGAACCTCTGCAGTGTGAGTGTGAACGATAGAAGAATGGCTTATTTCCAGCAGAGCCGAGGAGTCAGACAGGGCTGCAGCCGAAGTCTAAGGCCCACTTTACACGCTGCAATATCGTTATCGATATCCCTAGCGTGCGTACCCACCCCCATCGGTTGTGCGACATGGGCAAATCACTGCCTGTGGCGCACAACATCGCTAGGAACAGTCACACTACTTACCTGCCTAGCGACGTCGCTGTGACCAGCGAACCGCCTCCTTTCTAAGGGGCGATTCGTGCGGCGTCACAGCAACGTCACTAAGCGGCCGCCCAATCAAAGCGGAGGGGCGGAGATGAGCGGGACGAACATCCCGCCCACCTCCTTCCTTCCTCATTGCTGGCGGGACGCAGGTAAGGAGAGGTTCCTCGTTCCTGCGGTGTCACACGTAGCGACACGTGCTGCCGCAGGAACGACGAACAACATCGTTACTGCAGCAGCAACGATAATTGGAATAGGGGGTGATGTCACCGATGAGCGATTTTGAACGTTTTTGCGATGATTCAAAATCGCTCATAGATGTCACACAACGACATCGCTAAAGCGGCCATATGTGTGTCACAAATTCCGTGACCCCACGAGATCACTTTAGTGATATCATAGAGTGTAAAGCCACCTTAACGCTCTTTAATATCTCCATCAATGAGTGTACACTGCTCTGGAACGTTTCACAGCTCCAGGTCTCACCCTCCATGACGCCCAGGTGAAATACTTGCTCTATGCAGATGACCTCCTGCTCCTGACACCAACTGAGACAGGCCTCCAAGACAACCTACAAATCTTGGAGAAATTCAGCTCTACGTGTGCGCCACTGATCAACCTAAAAAGAGGCCAACATCATAGAGTTCCAGAAGAGAAAAATGAAGATCGGACCAGCACCTTCATTTGTCTTAAATAACTGCGCTCATACAGGAACGGACACATACACCTACCTGGGCCTGGAAATTCACCAGTCAGGAAGCTTCAAATAAGCAATAGAGATTGCTATGCCATCCGAAGGAAACCATCATCTGAAGCCACCAGTGAGGGTCTGGCTAAAAAGCTTCAATTCCATCATCACCGAAATCCTCCTGTACGGCAGTGAAGTCTGGGGCCCTCACACTTAGCCCGATTTCACACATCCGGCTTTTCACTGGTTTGGCGGATGCGGCGCACGCCAGTAGCGTATACAGTACAGTGGCAGCGCTACAAGCGCCGGGGTCACGTGCTGTCATGTGACCGGCGCATGTGACCCGGACGTTACAGCGCTGTCATTGTACTGTATACACTGTACGGGAGTTCGCCGCATCCGTAAAACCGGCGAAAAGAAGGATGTGTGAAACGGGCTTACCCAGATTGATCAAGGTGGGATTCCAGCCCAACATAAATATTCCACCTGGAATTTTGTAAGCGCCTTCTCCACGTCCATCAAAGCACCTCCAACAGCGCCTGTCAGGCCGAGCTGGGCAGTTTCCCTTTACACCTAGCAGTTCTGAAGAGGGCACTGTCATGTCAGTCTCACCTACAGAATAACAATCCACGCTCCCATCACCATAAAGCCCTGATACATATAGGTGGTCCAGATGAAGCAGGACCCCTGGCACAGCTCTCCCAAACCCAACAGGATAAAATGACCAATCACAGCAGCCTGATAAAAGCCAGAATCAGGAAGATGGTAGACGAGGGCCAGGAGAGGTGTCAGTGACTGGAGGACCGATATCAACACCTCACAGAAACTGACCACGTACCACAGACTACAGACTGGCCCCATATCTGGAGAAACCCCCCGACCCCAGAGACCGCAGGACTATGAGCCAATATAGACTCAGTGCCCACAGTCTAGCCATCAATTCCCACACAAGCAGAGCTACAAGCCAGGGAGGACAGACTGTGCCAACACTGACCTGGAGGCCAAGGAAGGATGAAACCCACCTCCTGCTACACTGCACCAAATACTCAGCAGTGAGGGACACTCACTTCAGGAGACTATGATATCTTCCCGGGATTTCAGCTCCATAAAGGAGGAAGAGAAAACATATATCCTGCTGGAGGAAATATGATAAAGGGAACCTATCACCACTGTTTTGGCGTATAAGCTGCGGCCCACCACCACCGGGCTCTTATATACAGGATTCTACCATGCTGTATATAATAAGAGCCCAGGCCGCTGTGAGGACATAAAAAACACTTTATAATACTTACCTAACAGTCGTGCGGTGGGTCATATGGGTGTTTCCATTCTCCAGTGCCGCCTCTTTCGGACATCTTCGTCCTCCTTCTCTAGCCGCGGTGCATGACGCGTCCGACGTAATCCACACTCACACTCAGGTCCTGAGCAGGGCAGATCAAAGTATTGTGGTGCGCCTGCGCAGGATCGGCGAGTGTGTATGACGTAGACGTGTCATGTACACAGGCTTCAGAAAGAGGACGAAGATGGCCGATAGAGGCGGCGCCAACACCGGAGAACGGAGACACCCATATGACCCACCGCACGACCGTTAGGTAAGTATTATAAAGTGTTTTTTTATGTTCTCACAGCGGCCTGGGCTCTTATATACAGTATTCTAACATGTTGTATATAAGAGCCCGGTGGTGGTGGCCGCAGCTTATACGCCAAAAAACTGGTGATAGGTTCCCTATAAGGCATGGACTTCTATAGTCCCCACCCCGGATATGGCCCATCCATCCTTACTACAGTCCCCACCCGGATGTGGCCCCATCATACATCGGCCAGTGTAAGCCCCTTCCCTCAGCGTCTTGCATCGCCCAGTGTAAGGCTAGGTTCACATTTCCGCTGTTTAGTATCAGTCACAATCCGCCGCTCTGATAAACAACGCAATCCGTTTGGCGGATTTATATGAGCGTCGGATTGTGACTAATGCCCTTGCATTGCATCCTCCACCCGACTGATTAGTCATGGAACGACTGACCGTCGGCGGCAGGAACGCAGAGCGTAACGTTTTTTGAGCAGCGGAATCCTTATGTCGCTGCGCGTGCTCTCTCTCGGTGGCCGAATGATCAGCTGATCTCCCAGCGGCCGTCTAATGAGAGCAATCATCTGATCGCTCTCTCGCTCTCGTTTTACAATGGAATCCGCTTTCTAATCCCAATTATTGTCATCCATTGTACAACGCATGTGACCGATGCAAAACAACGGAAATGTGAACCTAGCCTAAACCTCCCAGCGTGCAGCATCGCCCAGTGTAAGCCCCCCAATATGCAGTATCACCCAGTGTAAGCCCCCCAATATGCAGTATCGCCCAGTGTAAGCCCCCAATATGCAGTATCGCCCAGTGTAAGCCCCCCAATATGTAGCATCGCCCAGTGTAAGCCCCCCAACATGTAGCATCGCCCAGTGTAAGCCCCCCAACATGCAGTATCGCCCAGTGTAAGCCCCCCAACATGCATCGCCCAGTGTAAGCCCCCCAATATGCAGTATCACCCAGTGTAAGCCCCCCAATATGCAGTATCGCCCAGTGTAAGCCCCCAATATGCAGTATCGCCCAGTGTAAGCCCCCCAATATGCAGTATCGCCCAGTGTAAGCCCCCCAATATGCAGCATCGCCCAGTGTAAGCCCCCCAATATGCAGTATCGCCCAGTGTAAGCCCCCCAATATGCAGCATCGCCCAGTGTAAGCCCCCCAATATGCAGTATCGCCCAGTGTAAGCCCCCCAATATGCAGTATCGCCCAGTGTAAGCCCCCCAATATGCAGTATCGCCCAGTGTAAGCCCCCCAATATGTAGCATCGCCCAGTGTAAGCCCCCCAATATGCAGTATCACCCAGTGTAAGCCCCCAATATGCAGTATCACCCAGTGTAAGCCCCCCAATATGCAGTATCACCCAGTGTAAACCCCCCAATATGCAGTATCGCCCAGTGTAAGCCCCCCAATATGCAGTATCGCCCAGTGTAAGCCCCCCAACATGTAGCATCGCTCAGTGTAAGCCCCCCAACATGCATCGCCCAGTGTAAGCCCCCCAACATGCAGTATCGCCCAGTGTAAGCCCCCCAATATGCAGTATCGCCCAGTGTAAGCCCCCAATATGCAGTATCGCCCAGTGTAAGCCCCCCAATATGCAGTATCGCCCAGTGTAAGCCCCCCAATATGCAGTATCGCCCAGTGTAAGCCCCCCAATATGTAGTATCGCCCAGTGTAAGCCCCCCAATATGCAGTATCGCCCAGTGTAAGCCCCCCAATATGCAGTATCGCCCAGTGTAAGCCCCCCAATATGCAGTATCGCCCAGTGTAAGCCCCCCAATATGCAGTATCGCCCAGTGTAAGCCCCCCAATATGCAGTATCGCCCAGCGTAAGCCCCCAATATGCAGTATCGCCCAGTGTAAGCCCCCCAATATGTAGTATCGCCCAGTGTAAGCCCCCCAATATGCAGTATCGCCCAGTGTAAGCCCCCAATATGCAGTATCGCCCAGTGTAAGCCCCCCAAAATGCAGTATCACCCAGTGTAAGCCACACCAACATGCAGCATCACCCAGTGTAAGCCCCCCAATATGCAGCATCGCCCAGTGTAAGCCCCCAATATGCAGCATCGCCCAGTGTAAGCCCCCCAATATGCAGCCTCGCCCCCTGCCCTGTGTAGCCCCCCATACCCCCCTTCCTTATGGAAGCCTCCACAGCCCTGTGCTGCAGCTTCAGCCCCTTCCCTGTGATATATACACGAGCTGCAGCCCCCAGTAGTGACAGGAGACACTTTTATTTCTTCCCCCAAAATCCAGTGTGACCTCAGCTCTATAACTAAGGTAGAGGCTAGATCGGAGTTGATTTTTTGAGGTGGGAGGAGTGATTTCATGAAATCATGATGTCACCGGAAAAGGCGGGGCCTCCTCAGTGCCGTGCAGATCTGTGGGCGGGAAGCGGCAGTGCTTGGGCTTCTCTGTGCAGAGCGGAGGATCCTGACCCTGAGGTGGAGAAGAGTCAGCGTTTCCTCATTAGTTATAGCTCTGGGGTCTCAGCCTGGATGTTGGGGGCACAGAGCAGTGTCTCCTGTCTGTGTTGGGGGCTGCAGCTCGTGTATGTCTCAGGCTTCAATAAGGTAAGTGTCTTATGGGGGGTTACACGGAGCAGGGGATGATACTGTACGTTTGGGGGGGCTTGCACTGGCCGGGGTGCGACGCTGCACGTTAGGGGGGGGATGGCACTGGCCGGGGGGCGACGCTGCACGTTTGGGGGGATGGCACTGGCCGGGTTGGTGACGCTGCACGTTTGGGGGGGCTCGCACTGGCCGGGGGGCGATGCTGCACGTTTGGGGGGGCTCGCACTGGCCGGGGGCGATGCTGCACGTTTGGGGGGGCTCGCACTGGGCAGGGGGCGACGCTGCACGTTTTGGGGGGGATCGCACTGGCAGGGGGATGATGCTGCACATTTGGGGGGGCTCGCACTGGCCGGGGGGCGATGCTGCACGTTTGGGGGAGCTCGCACTGGCCTGGGGGCGACGCTGCACGTTTGGGGGGGCTCGCACTGGCCGCGGTGCGACGCTGCACGTTTGGGGGGATGGCACTGGCCGGTTGGTGACGCTGCACGTTTGGGGGGGCTCGCACTGGCCGGGGGGCGACGCTGCACGTTTGGGGGGGCACGCACTGGCCGGGGGGGCGACGCTGCACGTTTGGGGGGGCACGCACTGGCCGGGGGGGCGACGCTGCACGTTTGGGGGGGCACGCACTGGCCGGGGGGGCGACGCTGCACGTTTGGGGGGGCTCGCACTGGCTGCGGTGCGACGCTGCACGTTTGGGGGGGCTCGCAGTGGCCAGGGGGTGACGCTGCATGTTTGGGGGGCTTGCAGTGGCCAGGGGGCGACGCTTCACGTTTGGGGGGGTGGGGGGCTGGCACTGGGCAGGGGGCGACGCTTCACGTTTGGGGGGGCTGGCACTGGGCAGGGGGCGACGCTGCACGCTTGGGGGGGCTCGCAGTGGCCAGGGGTGACGCTGCATGTTTGGGGGGCTCGCAGTGGCCAGGGGGTGACGCTGCATGTTTGGGGGGCTCGCAGTGGCCAGGGGGTGACGCTGCACGTTTGGGGGGCTCGCAGTGGCCAGGGGGTGACGCTGCACGTTTGGGGGGGCTCGCAGTGGCTAGGGGGTGACGCTGCATGTTTGGGGGGCTCGCAGTGGCTAGGGGGTGACGCTGCACGTTTGGGGGGCTCGCAGTGGCCAGGGGGTGACGCTGCATGTTTGGGGGGCTCGCAGTGGCTAGGGGGTGACGCTGCATGTTTGGGGGAATCGCAGTGGCCAGGGGGTGACGCTGCATGTTTAAGGGGGGGGGGGGGCTCGCGGAGGGCGACGCTGCACGTTTGGGGGGTTCTCGCTGGGCAGTGGTGCGTGTTGTTGTGGGCTCTCGCGGGGCAGTGGTGCGTGTTGTTGTGGGCTCTCGCGGGGCAGTGGTGCTTGTTGTTGTGCGCTCTTGCGGGGCAGTGGTGCGTGT
This sequence comes from Anomaloglossus baeobatrachus, assembly GCF_048569485.1. Taxonomy (NCBI): domain Eukaryota; kingdom Metazoa; phylum Chordata; class Amphibia; order Anura; family Aromobatidae; genus Anomaloglossus; species Anomaloglossus baeobatrachus. The sequence goes on along the minus strand of NW_027441780.1, from coordinate 5,063 downwards.
TGTGGGGCTCTCGCGGGGCAGTGGTGCGTGTTGTGGGGGCTCTCGCGGGGCAGTGGTGCGTGT